>NW_027039701.1:74663-89950 GCF_034236695.1 Oncorhynchus nerka | reverse complement strand
CGTAATAAGGCACGTGCAATGTAATGCGTGTGCAGCGCCGTGTATTAGACCAACTATGGCGTAGGTGTGTGTGTGTGTGTATGTGTCTACACGTCCAGCGTGTGTGTGTGTGTGTACACGTTGTGTGTGTGTGTGTGTGTGTGTGTGTGTGTGTCTATGTGTGTGTGTGTGTGTGTGTGTGCTATGTGTGTGTGTGTGTGTCTGTGTGTGTGTGTCTGTCTATGTGTGTGTGTGTCTATGTGTGTGTGTGTGTCTATGTGTGTGTGTGTGTGTGAGCCTCACCTGTTTCAGTCTCTTGACCTCATGCTCCATCTCTATTTCCCGTGTCTTGGCGTTGTATTCTGATAGCCCCGCCTCTGCCCCGCCTCTGAACCCAGCTTAAACAGCTGCAGGTGCTCCAACTCCCGACGCAGGTCCTCTATCAACTACAAAGATGGAGGGAGGGGGGTGGGGGGAGAGATGGAGAGGGAGGGGACAGAGGAGGAAGGGGGAGAGGGAGGGAGAGAGAGGGAGGGAGAGGGAGAGAGAGGGAGGGAGAGAGAGGGAGGGAGAGATGGAAGAGGAGGGAGAGATGGAGGGAGAGAGGGACAGAGGGAGGGAAGGGGACAGAGGGAGGGAGAGATGGAGGGAGAGATGGAGGGAGAGATGGAGGGAGAGATGGAGGGAGAGGATGGAGAGGGAGGGACAGAGGGAGGGAAGGGGAGAGATGGAGGGAGGAGAGATGGAGGGAGAGATGGAGGGAGAGATGGAGGGAGAGATGGAGAGGGAGGGACAGAGGGAGGGAAGGAGGGAGAGATGGAGGGAGAGAGAGGGAGGGAGAGAGGAGAGATGGAGGGAGAGATGGAGGGAGAGATGGAGGGAGAGATGGAGGGAGAGATGGAGGGGAGGAGAGAGAGGGAGGGACAGAGGGAGGGACAGAGGGAGGGACAGAGGGAGGACAGAGGGAGGGACGAGAGGGAGGGACAGAGGGAGGGACGGAGGGAGGGACGGAGGGAGGGAGGACAGAGGAGAGTTGTCTGCCTCACATCAATGTAGTTTCCTAGGTGGTTAGAAGTTAAAATATAGAAAATGGTGAATATGGTCACTAAAGCAGTTGAGTGCAATAGGAATCGAATGGAGGAAAATATATATTTGTGTGTGTGTGTGTGTGTGTGTCCGTATTCTTGCATGGCCCTCTCCCTTCTGAATTCATGTCTGTTCTGCCACAGCTTGTCCATCATCTTCCTGTAGAGGTCCATCTCATCCTTCAGCCTCAGACTGGTGTCCTCCAACCGGTCTGTCATACGCTATTTCTCCTGGAGGAGAGGGGGAGAGAGGGAGGGGGAGAGAGGGAGAGGGGGAGAGAGAGTGGGAGAGGAGAGAAAGGAGAGGGGGAGAAAGGGAGAGGGGGAGAGAGGGAAGAGAGAGAGAGATGGGGAGAAGAGGGAGAGGGGAGAGAGAGAGGAGAAAGAGAGAGAGAGGGAGAGGGGAGAGAGGGAGATGGGGGAGAGAGAGAGATGGGGAGAGAGAGAGATGGGGGAGAGATGGGGGAGAGAGAGAGAGAGAGAGAGAGATGGGGGAGAGGGGAGAGAGATGGGGGAGAGAGGGAGAGATGGGGAGAGGGGAGAGAGAGAGATGGGGGAGAGGGGAGAGAGAGAGATGGGGGAGAGAGAGAGGGGGAGAGAGGGAGAGGAGAGAGATAGAGAGATGGGAGAGAGAGAGAGAGAGAGAGAGAGGGGAGAGAGATGGGGGAGAGAGAGAGAGATGGGGGAGAGAGAGAGAGAGAGATGGGGGAGAGAGAGAGATGGGGGAGAGAGAGAGATGGGGGAGAGAGAGAGAGATGGGGGAGAGTTATCCATTGACAGACAGGCAGACAGACAGGCAGATAGACAGACAGACAGGCAGACAGGCAGACAGACAGACAGACAGGCAGACAGACAGACAGACTTTATGACCACCCACCTGGTCTAGTTTCTCAGTCTGAGACTTCAGTTTACACACGTTCAGTTTCATCTCCCCATTCTCCTCCTCCAGCTGCTGAACTCTATAGAGAAAACAGTTACCCAGATATCTACCATTTCTATTACCAATTTACAGCTGTTCGTTACTAAGGTGTTCCTGTGCGTTACTAAGGTGTTCCTGTGCGTTACTAAGGTGTTCCTGTGCAGTTACTAAAGGTGTTCCTGTAGCGTGCTACTAAAAGTGTTCCTGTGCATTACTAAAAGTGTTCCTGTGCATTACTAAAGGTGTTCCTGTGCATTACTAAAGTGTTCCTGTATGCATTACTAAAGTGTTCCTGTGCATTACTAAAGGTGTTCCTGTGCATTACTAAAGGTGTTCCTGTGCGTTACTAAGGTGTTCCTGTGCGTTACTAAACGTGTGTTCCTGTGCGTTACTATTAAGGTGTTCCTGTGCGTTACTAAGGTGTTCCTGTGCTACTAAAGGTGTTCCTGTGCATTACTAAGGTGTTCCTGTGCGTTACTAAAAGTGTTCCTGTGCGTTACTAAGGTGTTCCTGTGCGTTACTAAAAGTGTTCCTGTGCATTACTAAGGTGTTCCTGTGCTACTAAAAGTGTTCCTGTGCGCTACTAAGGTGTTCCTGTGCATAAGGTGTTCACTTAAAAGTGTTCCTGTGCATTACTAAGGTGTTCCTGTGCGTTACTAAAAGTGTTCCTGTGCGTTACTAAGGTGTTCCTGTGCGTTACTAAGGTGTTCCTGTGCGTTACTAAGGTGTTCCTGTCATAAGGTGTCATTACTAAAGGTGTTCCTGTGCGTTACTAAAAGTGTTCCTGTGCATTACTAAGGTGTTCCTGTGCGTTACTAAAAGTGTTCCTGTGCATTACTAAGGTGTTCCTGTGCGTTACTAGGATTAAAGGTGTTCCTGTGCATGCTACTTAAGGTGTTCCTAAGTGCAGGCATTCAAGGTAAGGTGTTCCTGTACAAGCTATTAAGGTGTTCCTGTGCGTTACTAAGGTGTTCCTGCATGCTATTGAAGTGTGTTCCTGTGCGTTACTAAGGTGTTCCGTGCTGCTACTAACAAGTGTTCCTAAAGCATTAAAGGTGTTCCTGTGCTGTTGCTAAGGCGTTAAAGGTGTCTCACACAGGCATTACTAAGGTGTTCCTGTGCGTTACTAAGGTGTTCCTGTGCAGCTACTAAAGGTGTTCCCGTGCTACTAAAGGTGTTCGCATGCTACTAAAGGTGTTCCTGTGCGTTACTAAAGGTGTTCCTATGCGTTACTAAGGGTGGTGTTCCTGTGCGTTACTAAGGTGTTCCTGTGCTGCTACTAAGTGTGTTCCTGTGCGTTATTAAAGGTGTTCCCATGCGTTACTAAGGTGGTGTTCCTGTGCGCTACTAAGGTGGTGTTCCTGTGCGTTACTAAGGTGGTGTTCCTGTGCAAGCATTAAGGTGGTGTTCCTGTGCGTTACTAAGGTGGTGTTCCTGTGCGTTACTAAGGTGGTGTCGTCCTAGGTGCCAGCGTTACTAAGGTGGTGTTCCTGTGCGTTACTAAGGTGGTGTTCCTGTGCGTTACTAAGATGATGTTCCTGTGCGTTACTAAGGTGGTGTTCCTGTGCGTTACTAAGGTGGTGTTCCTGTGCGTTACTAAGGTGATGTTCCTGTGCGTTACTAAGGTGATGTTCCTGTGCGTTACTAAGGTGATGTTCCTGTGCGTTACTAAGGTGTTCCTGTGCGTTACTAAGGTGTTCCTGTGCGTTACTAAAGGTGTTCCTGTGCGTTACTAAAGTGTTCCTGTGCATTACTAAAAGTGTTCCTGTGCATTACTAAAGGTGTTCCTGTGCATTACTAAAGGTGTTCCTGTGCATTACTAAAGTGTTCCTGTGCATTACTAAAGTGTTCCTGTGCATTACTAAAGTGTTCCTGTGCATTACTAAAGGTGTTCCTGTGCGTTACTAAGGTGTTCCTGTGTGTTACTAAACGTGTTCCTGCGCGTTACTAAGGTGTTCCTGTGCGTTACTAAGGTGTTCCTGTGCATTACTAAGGTGTTCCTGTGCGTTACTAAAAGTGTTCCTGTGCATTACTAAGGTGTTCCTGTGCATTACTAAGGTGTTCCTGTGCGTTACTAAGGTGTTCCTGTGCGTTACTAAGGTGTTCCTGTGCGTTACTAAGGTGTTCCTGTGCGTTACTAAGGTGTTCCTGTGCGTTACTAAAAGTGTTCCTGTGCGTTACTTAAGGTGTTCCTGTAAGCATTACTAAAGTGTTCCTGTGCATTATTAATGGTGTTCCTGTGCATTACTAAGGTGTTCCTGTGCGTTACTAAGGTGTTCCTGTGCGTTACTAAGGTGTTCCTGTGCGTTACTAAAAGTGTTCCTGTGCGTTACTAAGGTGTTCCTGTGCATTACTAAAAGTGTTCCTGTGCATTACTAAGGTGTTCCTGTGCGTTACTAAAAGTGTTCCTGTGCGTTACTAAGGTGTTCCTGTGCGTTACTAAGGTGTTCCTGTGCGTTACTAAAAGTGTTCCTGTGCGTTACTAAGGTGTTCCTGTGCGTTACTAAAAGTGTTCCTGTGCATTACTAAGGTGTTCCTGTGCGTTATTAATGGTGTTCCTGTGCATTACTAAGGTGTTCCTGTGCGTTACTAAGGTGTTCCTGTGCGTTACTAAAAGTGTTCCTGTGCGTTACTAAAGGTGTTCTTGTGCGTTACTAAAGGTGTTCCTGTGCGTTACTAAAGGTGTTCCTATGCGTTACTAAGGTGGTGTTCCTGTGCGTTACTAAGGTGTTCCTGTGCGTTACTAAAGGTGTTCCTGTGCGTTACTAAAGGTGTTCCTGTGCGTTACTAAAGGTGTTCCTATGCGTTACTAAGGTGGTGTTCCTGTGCGTTACTAAGGTGTTCCTGTGCGTTACTAAGGTGTTCTTGTGCGTTACTAAAGGTGTTCCTGTGCGTTACTAAAGGTGTTCCTGTGCGTTACTAAGGTGGTGTTCCTGTGCGTTACTAAGGTGGTGTTCCTGTGCGCTACTAAGGTGGTGTTCCTGTACGTTACTAAGGTGGTGTTCCTGTGCGTTACTAAGGTGGTGTTCCAAAGCTACTAAGGTGGTGTTCCTGTGCGTTACTAAGGTGGTGTTCTGTGCGTTACTAAGGTGGTTCCTGTCACGTTACCTGTGCTGTCATTACTAAGGTGGTGTTCCTGTGCGTTACTAAGGTGGTGTTCCTGTGCGTTACTAAGGTGGTGTTCCTGTGCGTTACTAAGGTGGTGTTCCTGCGTTACTAAGGTGTTTCCTGTATGGGTACTAAGATGATGTTCCTGTGCGTTATTAAGGTGGTGTTCCTAAAATTTACTAAGGTGGTGTTCCTGTCGTTACTAAGATGATGTTCCTGTGCGTTACTAAGGTGGTGTTCCTGTGCGTTACTAAGGTGGTGTTCCTGTGCGTTACTAAGGTGGTGTTCCTGTGCATTACTAAGGTGGTGTTCCTATGCTTTACTAAGGTGGTGTTCCTGTGCATTTACTAAGGTGATGTTCCTGTGCTTTACTAAGGTGTTCCTGTGCCGTTACTAAGGTGTTCCTGTGCGTTACTAAGGTGTTCATATGGTCCTAAGGTGCGCGTTACATTTCCCTTGGACTTTTGGGACTATTTCATTGGTTCCGTTGTACCAGAAAACTCAAGAGTGTGTTGTGTGTACCTGTTACCGAGCAGCTCTATGTCCGTGTTCTTGTCTCTCTCCATCTTGCAGTAGGTCTCTGTGTCTATGTGTCTCTTCCTCCAGGGTCTGATCTGCTCTGCCCTCCTGGTCCTTCAGCTGCTCCTCCAGCTCATGAACCCTGGGAGACAGAGAGACGCACAACATCGTCATTACACAAGTGTAATCCATATCAATTACAAGTCTTTAAAAAAAAACAGTGATTCAGAGGCAAGTCGTCGACACTATCAACCACGCACCGTTTTAAAAAGGACATTTTCCTTGACGTTAGCAGAGATGGAACGTTACGGTAAACACTGCAGCTGTTAATCTCATATCTAAATGAGCTTTACATGTCAAGTGTCACTTGTCAACGACGACGTGTCTTTGATTGAATCTCGTTCGGTCTTTCTATTCTGAAGTTTACACTCATGTTATCTGATATTTAAAGTACTTCTGTGTATTTGAGTACTGCATTTTCAAAGACACAGCCCAAAACAAAAGTACTTCTATTTGAGTATTTGAATACTTATTGTAAAAACTAAATAGTCTGCAAAATTGTATTTCAAATACTAAAATACACCGACTTAAATACACTCCTATGCATTTAACCCAGGTATTTGAAAATAGTATTTGAAATAAGTATCTGAAAATTCTATCATATACTTTCCAAGTGTATATATTACAATATTGAAAATATATCTGAATACTTACTTTAAATTGATGTGAAAGTAATTGAGATATTTGACATACTATAGTATTTGAATCCAAGTCTGGTGTGTATACAGTATATCTCACCTGTGTACTAGCTGTGTGTTGCCCTGTTTGAGTTTACACTTGAGGTCTCCATTAGCCAGACTGTCATTCTCCAGCTCTGTCACCTTCTTCTCCAGGTAACTCACCTGAGGACAGACACATAGGTTCAGGTGAGACCAAAGAAACGCGACCCGATGCCTCCCGAATCAGCCAAGGAGGGGATTTGGGGTAAAGCCCTGTGGTAGTCTAGTGTCCTGTCCTAGAGGTAAAGCCCTGTGGTAGTCTAGTGTCCTGTCCTAGAGGTAAAGCCCTGTGGTAGTCTAGTGTCCTGTCCAGGGGGTAAAGCCCTGTGGTAGTCTAGTGTCCTGTCCAGGGGGTAAAGCCCTGTGGTAGTCTAGTGTCCTGTCCTAGGGGTAAAGCCCTGTGGTAGTCCAGTGTCCTGTCCAGGGGGTAAAGCCCTGTGGTAGACTAGTGTCCCGTCCAGGGGGTAAAGCCCTGTGGTAGTCTAGTGTCCCGTCCAGGGGGTAAAGCCCTGTGGTAGTCTAGTGTCCCGTCCAGGGGGTAAAGCCCTGTGGTAGTCTAGTGTCCTGTCCAGGGGGTAAAGCCCTGTGGTAGTCTAGTGTCCTGTCCAAAGCCCTGTGGTAGTCTAGTGTCCTGTCCTAGAGGTAAAGCCCTGTGGTAGTCTAGTGTCCTGTCCAGGGGGTAAAGCCCTGTGGTAGTCTAGTGTCCTGTCCTAGAGGTAAAGCCCTGTGGTAGTCTAGTGTCCTGTCCAGGGGGTAAAGCCCTGTGGTAGTCTAGTGTCCTGTCCAGGGGGTAAAGCCCTGTGGTAGTCTAGTGTCCTGTCCTAGAGGTAAAGCCCTGTGGTAGTCTAGTGTCCTGTCCAGGGGGTAAAGCCCTGTGGTAGTCTAGTGTCCTGTCCTAGAGGTAAAGCCCTGTGGTAGTCTAGTGTCCTGTCCAGGGGGTAAAGCCCTGTGGTAGTCTAGTGTCCTGTCCAGGGGGTAAAGCCCTGTGGAAGTCTAGTGTCCTGTCCTAGAGGTAAAGCCCTGTGGTAGTCTAGTGTCCTGTCCAGGGGGTAAAGCCCTGTGGTAGTCTAGTGTCCTGTCCTAGAGGTAAAGCCCTGTGGTAGTCCAGTGTCCTGTCCAGTGGGTAAAGCCCTGTGATAGTCTAGTGTCCTGTCCAGGGGGTAAAGCCCTGTGGTAGTCTAGTGTCCCGTCCAGGGGGTAAAGCCCTGTGGTAGTCTAGTGTCCCGTCCAGGGGGTAAAGCCCTGTGGTAGTCTAGTGTCCCGTCCAGGGGGAAAAGCCCTGTGGTAGTCTAGTGTCCCGTCCAGGGGGTAAAGCCCTGTGGTAGTCTAGTGTCCCGTCCAGGGGGTAAAGCCCTGTGGTAGTCTAGTGTCCTGTCCAGGGGGTAAAGCCCTGTGGTAGTCTAGTGTCCTGTCCAGGGGGTAAAGCCCTGTGGTAGTCTAGTGTCCTGTCCAGGGGGTAAAGCCCTGTGGTAGTCTAGTGTCCTGTCCTAGAGGTAAAGCCCTGTGGTAGTCTAGTGTCCTGTCCAGGGGGTAAAGCCCTGTGGTAGTCTAGTGTCCTGTCCAGGGGGTAAAGCCCTGTGGAAGTCTAGTGTCCTGTCCTAGAGGTAAAGCCCTGTGGTAGTCCAGTGTCCTGTCCAGTGGGTAAAGCCCTGTGGTAGTCTAGTGTCCTGTCCAGGGGGTAAAGCCCTGTGGTAGTCTAGTGTCCTGTCCAGGGGGTAAAGCCCTGTGGTAGTCTAGTGTCCTGTCCAGGGGGTAAAGCCCTGTGTCCTGTCCTAGAGGTAAAGCCCTGTGGTAGTCTAGTGTCCCGTCCAGGGGGTAAAGCCCTGTGGTAGTCTAGTGTCCTGTCCAGGGGGTAAAGCCCTGTGGTAGTCTAGTGTCCTGTCCAGGGGGTAAAGCCCTGTGGAAGTCTAGTGTCCTGTCCTAGAGGTAAAGCCCTGTGGTAGTCCAGTGTCCTGTCCAGGGGGTAAAGCCCCTAGTGTCCTGTCCAGGGGTAAAGTCTAGTGTCCTGTCCAGGGGTAAAGCCCTGGTAGTCTAGTGTCCTGTCCTAGAGGTAAAGCCCTGTGGAAGTCTAGTGTCCTGTCCAGGGGGTAAAGCCCTGTGGTAGTCTAGTGTCCTGTCCTAGAGGTAAAGCCCTGTGGTAGTCCAGTGTCCTGTCCAGTGGGTAAAGCCCTGTGATAGTCTAGTGTCCTGTCCAGGGGGTAAAGCCCTGTGGTAGTCTAGTGTCCTGTCCAGGGGGTAAAGCCCTGTGGTAGTCTAGTGTCCTGTCCAGGGGGTAAAGCCCTGTGGTAGTCTAGTGTCCTGTCCAGGGGTAAAGCCCTGTGGGTCCAGTGTCCTGTCCAGGGGGTAAAGCCCTGTGGTAGTCCAGTGTCCTGTCCAGGGGGTAAAGCCCTGTGGTAGTCCAGTGTCCTGTCCAGGGGGTACAGCCCTGTGGTAGTCCAGTGTCCTGTCCAGGGGGTAAAGCCCTGTGGTAGTCCAGTGTCCTGTCCAGGGGGTAAAGCCCTGTGGTAGTCCAGTGTCCTGTCCAGGGGGTAAATCCCTGTGGTAGTCTAGTGTCCTGTCCAGGGGGTAAAGCCCTGTGGTAGTCTAGTGTCCTGTCCAGGGGGTAAAGCCCTGTGGTAGTCCAGTGTCCCGTCCAGGGGGTAAAGCCCTGTGGTAGTCCAGTGTCCCGTCCAGGGGGTAAAGCCCTGTGGTAGTCCAGTGTCCCGTCCAGGGGGTAAAGCCCTGTGGTAGTCTAGTGTCCCGTCCAGGGGGTAAAGCCCTGTGGTAGTCTAGTGTCCCGTCCAGGGGGTAAAGCCCTGTGGTAGTCCAGTGTCCCGTCCAGGGGGTAAAGCCCTGTGGTAGTCTAGTGTCCTGTCCAGGGGGTAAAGCCCTGTGGTAGTCTAGTGTCCTGTCCAGGGGATAAATCTAGTGTCCTGTCCAGGGGGTAAAGCCCTGTGGTAGTCCAGTGTCCTGTCCTAAGGGTAAAGCCCTGTGGTAGTCTAGTGTCCTGTCCTAAGGGTAAAGCCCTGTGGTAGTCTAGTGTCCTGTCCTAAGGGTAAAGCCCTGTGGTAGTCTAGTGTCCTGTCCTAAGGGTAAAGCCCTGTGGTAGTCTAGTGTCCTGTCCAGGGGATAAAGCCCTGTGGTAGTCCAGTGTCCTGTCCTAGAGGTAAAGCCCTGTGGTAGTCTAGTGTCCTGTCCAGGGGGTAAAGCCCTGTGGTAGTGTAGTGTCCTGTCCTGTCCAGGGGGTAAAGCCCTGTGGTAGTCTAGTGTCCTGTCCAGGGGGTAAAGCCCTGTGGTAGTGTAGTGTCCTGTCCTGTCCAGGGGGTAAAGCCCTGTGGTAGTCTAGTGTCCTGTCCAGGGGGTAAAGCCCTGTGGTAGTCTAGTGTCCTGTCCAGGGGGTAAAGCCCTGTGGTAGTCCAGTGTCCTGTCCAGGGGGTAAAGCCCTGTGGTAGTGTAGTGTCCTGTCCAGGGGGTAAAGCCCTGTGGTAGTGTAGTGTCCTGTCCAGGGGGTAAAGCCCTGTGGTAGTCCAGTGTCCTGTCCAGGGGGTAAAGCCCTGTGGTAGTCCAGTGTCCTGGCCAGGGGGTAAAGCCCTGTGGTAGTCCAGTGTCCTGGCCAGGGGGTAAAGCCCTGTGGTAGTCCAGTGTCCTGTCCAGGGGGTAAAGCCCTGTGGTAGTCCAGTGTCCTGTCCAGGGGGTAAAGCCCTGTGGTAGTCTAGTGTCCTGTCCAGGGGATGGAGTAGGCTGTTAGGCCTGAAATAAAACTCTTATATGAAAGAGGTGTTTTTAATTGTGGGATAATAATAATCATAGCAGTTCATTTACAGAGTAAAATGTATGTTTCGGGGGGTACGGTTCCTTGAGTGTGTCTGTACAGTGTGTGTTTACCTTCTCAGTAATGTCCACATCACAAGAGTCGATGGAGTCTCTGAACAGGTCCTCTGTGCTTCCCTGACTGCTGCTAAAAGCACTGTGGTTGTGTTGGAACAACTGACTGTAGAGGGGAGGAAGAGAGAGGAGAGAGAGGAGAGAGGAGGAGGAAGGAGGAAGAGGAGGAGAAGAGAGGAGGAGGAAGAGAGGAGGAGGGAGGAGGAGGAAGAGGAGGAAGAGAGGAGGAGGAAGAAGGAGGAGAGAGGAGGGGGAGGAGAGGAGGAAGAGGAGAGGGAGGGGGAGGGGGAGGAAGAGGAGAGGAGGAAGGAGAGAGGAGGGGGAGGAGAGGAGGAGGAGGAGAGGGAAGAAGGAGGAGAGGAGACGAGGAGGAAAATAGGAGAAAGAGAGTAGAAAGGTGAGGAAGAGGGGGAGGAGGAGAGGAAAAAGATGAAGAGGTGGGTAATTAACTGTGTGATTAATTTTTTATCTAAAATGTTTCCCAAAGTTTAAGAGGGAGATAAGAGACTAAAACAACTGAACATCAACAGCTACCAGCCAACATCAGTACAGTCTCTCCCTCTACCAGCCACCTGATCCATCAGTACAGTACAGTCTCTCCTCTACCAGCCACCTGATCCATCAGTACAGTACAGTCTCCTCTACCAGCCACCTGATCCATCAGTACAGTACAGTCTCTCCTCTACCAGCCACCTGATCCATCAGTACAGTACAGTCTCTCCCTCTACCAGCCACCTGATCCATCAGTACAGTACAGTCTCCCCTCTACCAGCCACCTGATCCATCAGTACAGTACAGTCTCTCCCTCTACCAGCCACCTGATCCATCAGTACAGTACAGTCTCTCCCCTACCAGCCACCTGATCCATCAGTACAGTACAGTCTCTACCTCTACCAGCCACCTGATCCATCAGTACAGTACAGTCTCCCCTCTACCAGCCACCTGATCCATCAGTACAGTACAGTCTCTCCTCTACCAGCCACCTGATCCATCAGTACAGTACAGTCTCTCCCTCTACCAGCCACCTGATCCATCAGTACAGTACAGTCTCTCCCTCTACCAGCCACCTGATCCATCAGTAACAGTACAGTCTCTCCCTCTACCAGCCACCTGATCCATCAATACAGTACAGTCCCTCCCTTACCAGCCACCTGTCCATCAGTACAGTACAGTCTCTCCTCTACCAGCCACCTGATCCATCAGTACAGTGTCTCTCCCTCTACCAGCCACCTGATCCATCAGTACAGTGCAGTCTCTCCCTCTACCAGCCACCTGATCCATCAGTACAGTACAGTCTCTCTCTCTACCAGCCACCTGATCCATCAGTACAGTACAGTCTCTCCCTTTTACCCAGCCACCTGATCCATCAGTACAGTACAGTCTCTCCCTCTACCAGCCACCTGATCCATCAGTACAGTACAGTCTCTCCTCTACCAGCCATCTGATCCATCAGTACACATTTTGATCTCTCCCTCTAACAGCCACCTGATCCATCAGTACAGTACAGTCTCTCCCCTACCAGCCACCTGATCCATCAGTACAGTACAGTCTCTCTCCCTCTACCAGCCACCTGATCCATCAGTACAGTACAGTCTCTCCCTCTACCAGCCACCTGATCCATCAGTACAGTACAGTCTCTCCCTCTACCAGCCACCTGATCCATCAGTACAGTACAGTCTCTCCCTCTACCAGCCACCTGATCCATCAGTGATACCCAGTCTCTCCCTCTACCAGCCACCTGATCCATCAGTACACAGAAGAAGTTCCTCCTCTACAGCCAATTGATCCATCAGATAACCCCAGTAGCATCTCTCCCCTCTACCAGCCACCTGATCCATCAGTACAGTACAGTCTCTCCCTCTACCAGCCACCTGATCCATCAGTACAGTACAGTTCCTCCCTCTACCAGCCACCTTATCCATCAGATAACCCCAGTACAGTCTCTCCCTCTACCAGCCACCTGATCCATCAGTACAGTACAGTTCCTCCCTCTACCAGCCACCTGATCCATCAGTACAGTCCCTCCCTCTACCAGCCACCTGATCCATCAGATAACCCCAGTAGACCTGATCCATCAGTACAGTCCCTCTCCCTCCTACCTTTCTGTTGTAAAAAGATCTCAGTAACTTACCGTCCAAAGGCAGTGCTGGATATCTTTCTGTTGGGGCTGTAAAAAGATAAACAGGAAAATCAGAAATGTTATTGTATAGGATTGGTTTATAACACAGGGCATGGTAGAGGGTTGGTTTATAACACAGGGCATTGAATAGGGGTTGGTTTATAACACAGGGCATGGTAGAGGGTTGGTTTATAACACAGGGCATGGAATAGGGTTGGTTTATAACACAGGGCATGGAATAGGGTTGGTTTATAACACAGGGCATGGTAGAGGGTTGGTTTATAACACAGGGCATGGTAGAGGGTTGGTTTATAACACAGTGCATTGAATAGGGTTGGTTTATAACACAGGGCATGGTAGAGGGTTGGTTTATAACACAGGGCATGGTAGAGGGTTGGTTTATAACACAGGGCATTGAATAGGGTTGGTTTATAACACAGGGCATGGTAGAGGGTTGGTTTATAACACAGGGCATGGAATAGGGTTGGTTTATAACACAGGGCATGGAATAGGGTTGGTTTATAACACAGGGCATGGGATAGGGTTGATTTATAACACAGGGCATGGTAGAGGGTTGGTTTATAACACAGGGCATGGTAGAGGGTTGGTTTATAACACAGGGCATGGAATAGGGTTGGTTTATAACACAGAGCATGGTAGAGGGTTGGTTTATAACACAGGGCATGGTAGAGGGTTGGTTTATAACACAGGGCATGGTATAGGGTTGGTTTATAACACAGGGCATGGTAGAGGGTTGGTTTATAACACAGGGCATGGTAGAGGGTTGGTTTATAACATAGGGCATGGAATAGGGTTCATTTATAACATAGGGCATGGTAAAGGGTTGGTTTATAACAGGGCATGGAATAGGGTTGGTTTATAACAGGGTATGGTAGAGGGTTGGTTTATAACACAGGGCATGGTATAGGACTGGTTTATAACACAGGGCATGGTATAGGGTTGGTTTATAACACAGGGCATGGTATAGGATTGGTTTATAACACAGGGCATGGAATAGGGTTGGTTTATAACACAGGGCATGGTAAAGGGTTGGTTTATAACAGGGCATGGTATAGGGTTGGTTTATAACAGGGCATGGTAAAGGACTGGTTTATAACACAGGGCATGGTAAAGGACTGGTTTATAACACAGGGCATGGTATAGGGTTGGTTTATAACACAGGGCATGGTATAGGATTGGTTTATAACACAGGGCATGGTATAGGGTTGGTTTATAACACAGGGCATGGTATAGGACTGGTTTATAACACAGGGCATGGAATAGGACTGGTTTATAACACAGGGCATGGTAAAGGGTTGGTTTATAACAGGGCATGGTATAGGACTGGTTTATAACATAGGGCATGGAATAGGGTTGGTTTATAACACAGGGCATGGTATAGGGTTGGTTTATAACAGGGCATGGTAGAGGGTTGGTTTATAACAGGGCATGGTATAGGGTTGGTTTATAACACAGGGCATGGTAGAGGGTTGGATTATAACAGGGCATGGAATATGGTTGGTTTATAACACAGGGCATGGAATAGGGTTGGTTTATAACACAGGGCATGGTATAGGGTTGGTTTATAACACAGGGTATGGTATAGGGTTGGTTTATAACACAGGGTATGGTAGAGGGTTGGTTTATAACACAGGGCATGGAATAGGGTTGGCTTATAACACAGGGCATGGTAGAGGGTTGGTTTATAACACAGGGCATGGAATAGGGTTGGCTTATAACACAGGGTATGGTATAGGGTTGGTTTATAACATAGGGTATGGTATAGGGTTGGTTTATAACAGGGCATGGAATAGGGTTGGTTTATAACAGGGCATGGTATAGGTTTGGTTTATAACAGGGCATGGTAAAGGGTTGGTCTTATAGTAAGGACAGGGCTGAGTGGGACTGGGAGCCGAGGATGAGCATGGACCAGGGTTCAGGCAGGTTTAAAATCCTGGCTGGTGAACGGGGTCAGGGTGGAGCAGGGTTAGGACAGGTTTAGAAGCCTGGCTGGTGAACGGGGTCAGGGTGGAGCAGGGTTAGGACAGGTTTAGAAGCCTGGCTGGTGAACGGGGTCAGGGTCGGTAGTTACATCAGTGCCAGGCAGGGATTAGTGAGGTAGATTAGATAACAAGAGGAAGGCTGTGGTGACATCAGGGAGAACCACTCTATATATAGATCACCTGAGTAATGTCCTGGGCTGTCCTGGGCTAGGATCCTATTAGAACCTGACCTGCTTTTACATAACACACACACACACAGCCTACCAGGCATGAACACCCTGAGACACAGAGGTCTCACACACACTGACACACACACACTCCCTGAGACAAAGATGTCTCACACACACTGACACACACACACTCCCTGAGACACAGATGTCTCACACACACTGACACACACACACTCCCTGAGACACAGATGTCTCACACACACTGACACACACGCCCTGAGACACAGATGTCTCACACACACTGACACACACACACACGCCCTGAGACACAGATGTCTCACACACACTGACACACACACACACGCCCTGAGACACAGAGGTCTCACACACACTGACACACACACACACGCCCTGAGACACAGAGGTCTCACACACACTGACACACACACACGCCCTGAGACACACATCAGCTTTACACTCATTACTGTGTTATAGCATCCTCAAGTAAAAGACATGGTGTGTGTGTGTGTGTGTGTGTGTGTGTGTGTGTGTGTGTGTGTGTGTGTTAACCATAGCTAAACTAACCAGCATCTTAAGAGAGTCTCACCACACCACATCTCATCTCATCTCATCTCATCTCAAATGGAGTGTAACCATAGAAACACAACACACAGGAACAGAGAGAGACATCCCATCTAGCCTGACCTCTACCTGGTCGTCAACAACATGGTGGGACTGTGGT
>NW_027039701.1:50000-71663 GCF_034236695.1 Oncorhynchus nerka | reverse complement strand
GGCCCAGGTGTGTACCCGTGACTCGGCCCAGGTGTGTACCCGTAGACTCGGCCCAGGTGTGTACCCGTAGTCGGCCCAGGTGTGTACCCGTAGACTGGCCCAGGTGTGTACCCGTAGACCCCCAGGTGTGTACCCGAGACTCGGCCCAGGTGTGTACCCGTGGACTCGGCCCAGGTGTGTACCGTAGACTCGGCCCAGGTGTGTACCCGTGGACTCGGCCCAGGTGTGTACCCGTAGACTCGGCCCAGGTGTGTACCCGTGACTGGGCCCAGGTGTGTACCGTGGGACTCGGCCCAGGTGTGTACCCGTAGACTAGGCCCAGGTGTGTACCCGTGGGCCCCAGGTGTTTGTACCCGTGGGACTCGGCCCAGGTGTGTACCCGTGGGACTCGGCCCAGGTGTGTACCCAGGTGTGTACCCGTCGGCCCAGGTGTGTACCCGTAGACTCGGCCCAGGTGTGTACCCGTAGACTCGGCCCAGGTGTGTACCCGTAGACTCGGCCCAGGTGTGTACCCGTAGACTCGGCCCAGGTGTGTACCTGTACAGGTGTAAGCCCATGTGTCTCTCCTCCCCAGCAGCTAACCCTGACTCCAGCAGCTTGGGTCCTGCATGTTTGCCATTGGCATGGGGAGTAATTATTATGCATGGCAAGACTGTGTGTTCTCTCTTTCTTTCTCTAATTCCTTTCTCTCTCTCCTTTCTCTCTCTGTGTGTCTCTCTCTCTCAATTAAATTAAATTGAACATATGTTTACATTGCCAAAACAAGTGAAATAAACAATAAAATGAATAGTATACATTACACTTCCAAAATAATTCATACATTTCATATGTCATATTTAAATGTTATAGTTAAAGTACTAAAGGGAAAATAAATCAACATAAATATGTGTTGTATTTACAATGTTACCAGATGCTGCTGGAAGTGGTGTTGGAGGGCCAGTAGGAGGCACTCTTTCCTCAGGTCTAAAATAATATCCCAATGCCAGACTCAATCTAGCTGATGTCACCGCTAGAGGCCGGCCCAGCTGAACAGTTACCTAGCAACAGCCAGGAGGGAGGGAGGTGGTGTACAGTGGGAGGTGTGGCTTTAACCCGGTAACTGTTGCCTAAGCGTCAGTGTGTGTTCAAATTCAAACCGGCACGCTGCAGTGTCAGTGTGTGTGAGCGAGGGTGTGTTAGATGTTCTGTTAACGGTACACTGCTGGTACAGTGTGTTAGATGTTCTGTTGACGGTCCAGTGTGTTAGCTGTTCTGTTGACGGTAAGGTGTGTTAGCTGTTCTGTTGACGGCAAGGTGTGTTAGCTGTTCTGTTGACGGTAAGGTGTGTTAGCTGTTCTGTTGACGGTCCAGTGTGTTAGCTGTTCTGTTGACGGTCCAGTGTGTTAGCTGTTCTGTTGACGGTAAGGTGTGTTAGCTGTTCTGTTGACGGTCCAGTGTGTTAGCTGTTCTGTTGACGGTACAGTGTGTTAGCTGTTCTGTTGACGGTAAGGTGTGTTAGCTGTTCTGTTGACGGTAAGTGTGTTAGCTGTTCTGTTGAGTGTGTTAGCTGTTCTGTTGACGGTAAGGTGTTGACGGTCCAGTGTTCTGTAGCTGTTCTGTTGACGGTATAGTGTGTTAGCTGTTCTGTTGACGGTAGTGTGTTAGCTGTTCTGTTGACGGTACAGCTGTTCTGTTGTGGTTGTGTTAGCTGTTCTGTTGACGGTACAGTGTGTTAGCTGTTCTGTTGACGGTAGCTGTTCTGTTGACGGTATAGTGTGTTAGCTGTTCTGTGTTGTGTTAGCTGTTCTGTTGACGGTAAGTGTGTGCTTTCTGTTGAGCTGTTCTGTTGACGGTAAGGTGCTGTTAGCTGTTCTGTTCTGACGGTAAGTGTGTGTTAGCTGTTCTGTTGACGGTCCAGTGTGTTAGCTGTTCTGTTGACGGTAGCGCTGGTGTGTGTTAGCTGTTCTGTTGACGGTATAGTGTGTTAGCTGTTCTGTTGACGGCAGTGCTGGAGCGCTGGTGTAGTGTGTTAGCTGTTCTGTTGACGGTATAGTGCTGGAGCAGTGTGTTAGCTGTTCTGTTGACGGTATAGTGCTGGAGCGCTGTGTAGTGTGTTAGCTGTTCTGTTGTGTGTTAGCTGTGTCTGTATAGTGCTGGAGCGCTGGTGTAGTGTGTTAGCTGTTCTGTTGACGGTATAGTGCTGGAGCGCTGGTGTAGTGTGTTAGCTGTTCTGTTGACGGTATAGTGCTGGATGGTGTAGTGTGTTAGCTGTTCTGTTGACGGTATAGTGCTGGAGCGCTGGTGTAGTGTGTTAGCTGTTCTGTTGACGGTATAGTGCTGGAGCGCTGTGTAGTGTGTTAGCTGTTCTGTTGACGGTATAGTGCTGGTGTAGTGTGTTAGCTGTTCTGTTGACGGTATAGTGCTGGAGCGCTGGTGTAGTGTGTTAGCTGTTCTGTTGACTGTGGTGTAGTGTGTTAGCTGTTCTGTTGACGGTATAGTGCTGGTGTAGTGTGTTAGCTGTTCTGTTGACGGTATAGTGCTGGTGTAGTGTGTTAGCTGTTCTGTTGACGGTATAGTGCTGGTGTAGTGTGTTAGCTGTTCTGTTGGTGTACGGTATAGTGCTGGTGTAGTGTGTTAGCTGTTCTGTTGACGGTATAGTGCTGGTGTAGTGTGTTAGCTGTTCTGTTGACGGTATAGTGCTGGTGTAGTGTGTTAGCTGTTCTGTTGACGGTATAGTGCTGGTAGTAGTGTTCTGTTGAGCGTGCTGGTGTAGTGTGTTAGCTGTTCTGTTGACGGTATAGTGCTGGTGTAGTGTGTTAGCTGTTCTGTTGACGGTATAGTGCTGGTGTAGTGTGTTAGCTGTTCTGTTGACGGTATAGTGCTGGAGCGCTGGTGTAGCTGTTCTGGTGTAGTGTGTTAGCTGTTCTGTTGACGGTATAGTGCTGGTGTAGTGTGTTAGCTGTTCTGTTGACGGTATAGTGCTGGTGTAGTGTGTTAGCTGTTCTGTTGACGGTATAGTGCTGGTGTAGTGTGTTAGCTGTTCTGTTGACGGTGTGCTGGTGTAGTGTGTTAGCTGTTCTGTTGACGGTATAGTGCTGGTGTAGTGTGTTAGCTGTTCTGTTGACGGTATAGTGCTGGTGTAGTGTGTTAGCTGTTCTGTTGACGGTATAGTGCTGGTGTAGTGTGTTAGCTGTTCTGTTGACGGTATAGTGCTGCTGGTGTAGTGTGTTAGCTGTTCTGTTGACGGTATAGTGCTGGTGGTGTAGTGTGTTAGCTGTTCTGTTGACGGTATAGTGCTGGTGTAGTGTGTTAGCTGTTCTGTTGACGGTATAGTGCTGGTGTAGTGTGTTAGCTGTTCTGTTGACGGTATAGTGCTGGTGTAGTGTGTTAGCTGGTGTAGTGTGTTAGCTGTTCTGTTGACGGTATAGTGCTGGTGTAGTGTGTTAGCTGTTCTGTTGACGGTATAGTGTGTTAGCTGTTCTGTTGACGGTATAGTGCTGGTGTAGTGTGTTAGCTGTTCTGTTGACGGTATAGTGCTGGTGTAGTGTGTTAGCTGTTCTGTTGACGGTATAGTGCTGGTGTAGTGTGTTAGCTGTTCTGTTGACGGTATAGTGCTGGTGTAGTGTGTTAGCTGTTCTGTTGACGGTATAGTGCTGGTGTAGTGTGTTAGCTGTTCTGTTGACGGTATAGTGCTGGTGTAGTGTGTTAGCTGTTCTGTGTAGTGTGTTAGCTGTTCTGTTGACGGTATAGTGCTGGTGTAGTGTGTTAGCTGTTCTGTTGACGGTATAGTGCTGGTGTAGTGTGTTAGCTGTTCTGTTGACGGTATAGTGCTGGTGTAGTGTGTTAGCTGTTCTGTTGACTGGTGTAGTGTGTTAGCTGTTCTGTTGACGGTGTGCTGGTGTGTGTTTAGCTGTTCTGTTGACGGTATAGTGCTGGTGTAGTGTGTTAGCTGTTCTGTTGTGTGTTAGCTGTTCTGTTGACGGTATAGTGCTGGTGTAGTGTGTTAGCTGTTCTGTTGACGGTATAGTGCTGTTGACGGTATAGTGCTGGTGTAGTGTGTTAGCTGTTCTGTTGAGTGCTGGTGTAGTGTTTAGCTGTTCTGTTGACGGTATAGTGCTGGTGTAGTGTGTTAGCTGTTCTGTTGACGGTATAGTGCTGGTGTAGTGTGTTAGCTGTTCTGTTGACGGTATAGTGCTGGTGTAGTGTGTTAGCTGTTCTGTTGACGGTATAGTGCTGGTGTATAGTGTGTTAGCTGTTCTGTTGACGGTATAGTGTGGTTAGCTGTTCTGTTGACGGTAGTGCTGGTGTAGTGTGTTAGCTGTTCTGTTGACGGTATAGTGCTGGTGTAGTGTGTTAGCTGTTCTGTTGACGGTATAGTGCTGGTGTAGTGTGTTAGCTGTTCTGTTGACGGTATAGTGCTGGTGTAGTGTGTTAGCTGTTCTGTTGAGCTGTTCTGTATAGTGCTGGTGTAGTGTGTTAGCTGTTCTGTTGACGGTATAGTGCTGGTGTAGTGTGTTAGCTGTTCTGTTGACGGTATAGTGCTGGTGTAGTGTGTTAGCTGTTCTGTTGTGTAGTGCTGGTGTAGTGTGTTAGCTGTTCTGTTGACGGTATAGTGCTGGTGTAGTGTGTTAGCTGTTCTGTTGACGGTATAGTGCTGGTGTAGTGTGTTAGCTGTTCTGTTGACGGTATAGTGCTGGTGTAGTGTGTTAGCTGTTCTGCTGGTCTTCTTCTATCAACATTTCTGTGGATTGTAATTGGAGGACTACTGTTTGGGCTGGACCTATTGGACTGTGTGTGTGTGTTCGGACCTGGCATACACACGTGTCGTGTGTGTGTATGAACGATCTATATTGTGACTGAACAACACACGTGCAGACGGTAATTGTTAGGAGGGTGTGGATTACCCGTGTCTGGGCAGTGTGTGTGGATGTGTGTGGCAGTGGAATCAGGAATGGACAGCACACTTCAGATAGGAGATGCAGATATAGATATAGGAGAGGAGAGAGCCCCCTGCAATGGACTTCACGGTAAGAGAGTGTGTCTGCATGGAGATGAGATGTGAATGCTGCAGCAGACTAACTGTGTCCAATATTGTTCTCTGTACTCTGTGTTCTGCTGTCTCTGCTGTATAGATATAGATGCAGATATAGATTTCTGCAGATATAGTTTCTCTCTCTCAGATATAGATGTAGATATAGATAGATGTAGATATAGATTAGATATAGATGCAGATGTAGATGCAGATATAGATGCAGATATAGATATAGATATATAGATGCAGATATAGATATAGATATAGATGCAGATATAGATATAGATATAGATATAGATGCAGATATAGATAGATGTAGATATAGATAGATATAGATGCAGATATAGATATAGATATAGATGCAGATAGATATAGATGCAGATATAGATATAGCAGATATAGATGCAGATATAGATAGATATAGATATAGATGCAGATATAGATAGATAGATATAGATATAGATGCAGATATAGATATAGATATAGATGCAGATATAGATGCAGATATAGATATAGATATAGATGATATAGATATAGATGCAGATATAGATATAGATAGATATAGATATAGATATAGATATAGATGCATAGATATAGATATAGATAGATGCAGATATAGATATAGATATAGATGCAGATATAGATAGATGCAGATGAGATATAGATGCAGATGTAGATGTAGATATAGATATAGATGCAGATACAGTGGGGCAAAAAAGTATTTAGTCAGCCACCAATTGTGCAAGTTCTCCCACTTAAAAAGCTGAGAGAGGCCTGTAATTTTCATCATAGGTGTAGATGTAGATGTAATTTTCATCACACTTCAACTCTGACAGACAAAATGATTTTTAAAAATCCAGAAAATCACATTGTAGGATTTTTAATGAATTTATTTGCAAATTATGGTGGAAAATAAGTATTTGGTCAATAACAAAAGTTTATCTCAATACTTTGTTCTATACCCTTTGTTGGCAATGACAGAGGTCAAACGTTTTCTGTAAGTCTTCACAAGGTTTTCACACACTTGCTGTTTTTTTGGCCCATTCCTCCATGCAGATCTCCTCTAGAGCAGTGATGTTTTGGGGCTGTTGCTGGGCAACACAGACTTTCAACTCCCTCCAAAGTTTTTCTATGGGGTTGAGATCTGGAGACTGGCTAGGCCACTCCAGGACCTTGAAATGCTTCTTACGAAGCCACTCCTTCGTTGCCCGGGCGGTGTGTTTGGGATCATTGTCATGCTGAAAGACCCAGCCACGTTTCATCTTCAATGCCCTTGCTGATGGAAGGAGGTTTTCACTCAAAATCTCACGATTACATGGCCCCATTCATTCTTTCCTTTACACGGATCAGTCGTCCTGGTCCCTTTGCAGAAAAACAGCCCCAAAGCATGATGTTTCCACCCCCATGCTTCACAGTAGGTATGGTGTTCTTTGGATGCAACCCAGCATTTTTGTCCTCCAAACACGACGAGTTGAGTTTTTACCAAAAAGTTACATTTTGGTTTCATCTGACCATATGACATTATCCCAATCTTCTTCTGGATCATCCAAATGCTCTCTAGCAAACTTCAGACGGGCCTAGACATGTACTGGCTTAAGCAGGGGGACACGTCTGGCACTGCAGGATTTGAGTCCCTGGCGGCGTAGTGTGTTACTGATGGTAGGCTGTGTTACTTTGGTCCCAGCTCTCTGCAGGTCATTCACTAGGTCCCCCCGTGTGGATCTGGGATTTTTGCTCACCGTTCGTGTGATCATGTTGACCCCACGGGGTGAGATCTTGCGTGGAGCCCCAGATCGAGGGAGATTATCAGTGGTCTTGTATGTCTTCCATTTCCTAATAATTGCTCCCACAGTTGATTTCTTCAAACCAAGCTGCTTACCTATTGCAGATTCAGTCATCCCAGTCTAGTGCAGGTCTACAATTTTGTTTCTGGTGTCCTTTGACAGCTCTTTGGTCTTGGCCATAGTGGAGTTTGGAGTGTGACTGTTTGAGGTTGTGGACAGGTGTCTTTTATACTGATAACAAGTTCAAACAGGTGCCATTAATACAGGTAACGAGAGGAGGACAGAGGAGCCTCTTAAAGAAGAAGTTACAGGTCTGTGAGAGCCAAAAATCTTGCTTGTATGTAGGTGACCAAATACTTATTTTCCACCATAATTTGCAAATAAATTCATTAAAAAAAATGTTTCGCTCATTTTGTCTGTCATAGTTGAAGTGTACCTATGATGAAAATTACAGGCCTCTCTCATCTTTTTAAGTGGGAGAACTTGCACAATTGGTGGCTGACTAAATACTTTGTTGCCCCACTGTATCTTGTGGAAGGCGACCCGGAATGTTTGACCCAAGTTAAACCATTTAAAGGCAACGCTACCAAATACTAATGGAGTGTATGTCAACTTCAGACTCCAACTGTAAGTATGGTGATTAGTATGGTGATTAGTATGGTGATTAGTATGGTGATTAGTATGGTGATTAGTATGGTGAGGTTCCAGACACCACCCAGCCCTGGTGTCCAGCTTTACTGCAGTCTACTAGAAGGTGATATACTGTGCTAAGCTTTCCCACAGATGTGTGTGTGTGTGTGTGTGTGTGTGTGTGTGTGTTCATTCAGTCTTCCCCACCTGGACTAAAATACCTGGATTAGCCGATCCTCTCGTTAGCTTGTTATCTGTTCAGCCACTAAAAACTAAAGGGTGCACTCTGTTCACATGCTAAGTAGACTGTGTGTGTGTGTGTGTGTGTGTGTGTGTGTGTGTGTGTGTGTGTGTGTGTGTGTGTGTGTGTGTGTGTGTGTGTGTGCGCGCTTGAAGGTATTAACTGTTATTTAAGCAGTAATGTTGCAGGCAGCTGTACTCCAGTAACTAGTAATTAGCCGTTGGAGGTCAAAATGGCAACACGCACGCGTGCGCACATCACGCGTGTCGGCAGAGAAGATTCACTGTGTCTGTGGGGTTTTGGGGGCTGTCTGGTGTCTGTGGGAATGGGGTTTTGGGGGCTGTCTGTGGGAATGGGGGTTTTGGGGGCTGTCTGTGTGAATGGGGTTTTTGTGGGCTGTCTGTGGGAATGGGGTTTTGGGGGCTGTCTGTGGGAATGGGGTTTTGGGGGCTGTCTGTGGAATGGGGTTTTGGGGGCTGTCTGTGTGAATGGGGGTTTTGGGGGCTGTCTGTGGAATTGGGTTTTGGGGGCTGTCTGTGGGAATTGGGTTTTGGGGGCTGTCTGTGGGAATTGGGTTTTGGGGGGCTGTCTGTGGGAATTGGGTTTTGGGGGGCTGTCTGGTGTGTCTGTGGGAATGGGGTTTTGGGGGCTGTCTGGTGTGTGTGAATGGGGTTTTTGGGGGCTGTCTGGTGTGTGTGTGTGTGTGAATGGGGTTTTTGGGGCTGTCTGGTGTGTGTGTGTGTGTGTTTCCCAGTGGTAGAGCAGTCTGGTGAGGCCAGACAGACGTGTATGTATTATTTACACACAATCACACACACTCCTGAACAGGAGCAAACAGATCTAGGCCAGTGGTCCAGTCACTTCCCAATGTTCTCTACTCCTGAACTCTAAAACGCCCGTCATGTCTCCTCATTATGCATTTATGTCATGTAGTTTATGGAGGACCACACCTGCCACAATTAGAAATAATAATAATAATAACTTAATGCACACATGGATACAGGGCCTTCAGAAGGCATTCATACCCTTTGACTTATTCCACATTTTGTTGTTACAGCATGATTTCAAAATGGATTAAATTGTTTTTTTTTTCACCCATCTGCACACAACACCCCATAATGACATCACAATACCCCATAATGACATCACAACACCCCATAATGACATCACAATACCCCATAATGACATCACAATACCCCATAATGACATCACAACACCCCATAATGACATCACAACACCCCATAATGACATCACAATACCCCATAATGACATCACAATACCCCATAATGACATCACAACACCCCATAATGACATCACAATACCCCATAATGACAAAGTGAACATGTTTTTAGACATTTTAGCAAATTTATTGAAAAATAAATACAGAAATATCTAATTTACGTAAGTTTTCACACCCCTGGGTCAATAGATGTTAGAAGCACCTTTGGCAGCGATTCCAGCTGTGAGTGTTTCTGGGTGAGTCTCTAACAGCTTTCCACACCTGGATTGTGCAACATTTGCCCATTTGTTCTTTTCAAAATTCTTCAAGCTCTTTTCAAATTGGTTGTTGATCATTGCTAGATGACCATTTTCATGTCTTGACATAAATTTTCAAACAGATTTAAGTCAAAACTCCAGTGTATATTTGGCCTTGTGTTATATGTTATTGTCCTGCTGAAAGGTGAATTCCTCTCCCAGTGTCTGGTGGAAAACAGACTGAACCAGGTTTTCCTCTAGGATTGTGCCTGTACTTCGCTCCATTCAGTTTATTTTAATCCCGAAAAACTCCCCAGTCCTTAACGATTACAGAGAGAGAGGTCAGATATTCAACAGACATTACCAGCCCCTAGAGAGACTGTTTCAGGTCAGATAATCAACACAGACATTACCAGCCCCTAGAGAGACTGTTTCAGGTCAGATGATCAACACAGACATTACCAGCCCCTAGAGAGACTGTTACAAGTCAGATAATCAACATAGACATTACCAGCCCCTAGAGAGACTGTTTCAGGTCAGATGATCAACACAGACATTACCAGCCCCTAGAGAGACTGTTTCAGGTCAGATAATCAACACAGACATTACCAGCCCCTAGAGAGACTGTTTCAGGTCAGATAATCAACACAGACATTACCAGCCCCTAGAGAGACTGTTACAGGTCAGATAATCAACACAGACATTACCAGCCCCTAGAGAGACTGTTACAGGTCAGATAATCAACACAGACATTACCAGCCCCTAGAGAGACTGTTACAGGACAGATAATCAACACAGACATTACCAGCCCCTAGAGAGACTGTTACAGGTCAGATAATCAACACAGACATTACCAGCCCCTAGAGAGACTGTTACAGGTCAGATAATCAACACAGACATTACCAGCCCATAGAGAGACTGTTACAGGTCAGATAATCAACACAGACATTACCAGCCCCTAGAGAGACTGTTACAGGTCAGATAATCAACACAGACATTACCAGCCCCTAGAGAGACTGTTACAGGTCAGATAATCAACACAGACATTACCAGCCCCTAGAGAGACTGTTACAGGTCAGATAATCAACACAGACATTACCAGCCCCTAGAGAGACTGTTACAGGACAGATAATCAACACAGACATTACCAGCCCCTAGAGAGACTGTTTCAGGACAGATAATCAACACAGACATTACCAGCCCCTAGAGAGACTGTTTCAGGTCAGATAATCAACACAGACATTACCAGCCCCTAGAGAGACTGTTACAGGTCAGATAATCAACACAGACATTACCAGCCCCTAGAGAGACTGTTACAGGTCAGATAATCAACACAGACATTACCAGCCCCTAGAGAGACTGTTACAGGTCAGATAATCAACACAGACATTACCAGCCCCTAGAGAGACTGTTTCAGGTCAGATAATCAACACAGACATTACCAGCCCCTAGAGAGACTGTTACAGGTCAGATAATCAACACAGACATTACCAGCCCCTAGAGAGACTGTTTCAGGTCAGATAATCAACACAGACATTACCAGCCCCTAGAGAGACTGTTACAGGTCAGATAATCAACACAGACATTACCAGCCCCTAGAGAGACTGTTACAGGTCAGATAATCAACACAGACATTACCAGCCCCTAGAGAGACTGTTACAGGTCAGATAATCAACACAGACATTACCAGCCCCTAGAGAGACTGTTACAGGTCAGATAATCAACACAGACATTACCAGCCCCTAGAGAGACTGTTACAGGTCAGATAATCAACACAGACATTACCAGCCCCTAGAGAGACTGTTACAGGTCAGATAATCAACACAGACATTACCAGCCCCTAGAGAGACTGTTACAGGTCAGATAATCAACACAGACATTACCAGCCCCTAGAGAGACTGTTACAGGTCAGATAATCAACACAGACATTACCAGCCCCTAGAGAGACTGTTACAGGTCAGATAATCAACACAGACATTACCAGCCCCTAGAGAGACTGTTACAGGTCAGATAATCAACACAGACATTACCAGCCCCTAGAGAGACTGTTTCAGGTCAGATAATCAACACAGACATTACCAGCCCCTAGAGAGACTGTTACAGGTCAGATAATCAACACAGACATTACCAGCCCCTAGAGAGACTGTTTCAGGTCAGATAATCAACACAGACATTACCAGCCCCTAGAGAGACTGTTTCAGGTCAGATAATCAACACAGACATTACCAGCCCCTAGAGAGACTGTTACAGGTCAGATAATCAACACAGACATTACCAGCCCCTAGAGAGACTGTTACAGGTCAGATAATCAACACAGACATTACCAGCCCCTAGAGAGACTGTTACAGGTCAGATAATCAACACAGACATTACCAGCCCCTAGAGAGACTGTTACAGGTCAGATAATCAACACAGACATTACCAGCCCCTAGAGAGACTGTTACAGGTCAGATAATCAACACAGACATTACCAGCCCCTAGAGAGACTGTTACAGGTCAGATAATCAACACAGACATTACCAGCCCCTAGAGAGACTGTTACAGGTCAGATAATCAACACAGACATTACCAGCCCCTAGAGAGACTGTTACAGGTCAGATAATCAACACAGACATTACCAGCCCCTAGAGAGACTGTTACAGGTCAGATAATCAACACAGACATTACCAGCCCCTAGAGAGACTGTTACAGGTCAGATAATCAACACAGACATTACCAGCCCCTAGAGAGACTGTTAATCAGGTCAGATAATCAACACAGACATTACCAGCCCCTAGAGAGACTGTTACAGGTCAGATAATCAACACAGACATTACCAGCCCCTAGAGAGACTGTTACAGGTCAGATAATCAACACAGACATTACCAGCCCCTAGAGAGACTGTTTCAGGTCAGATAATCAACACAGACATTACCAGCCCCTAGAGAGACTGTTACAGGTCAGATAATCAACACAGACATTACCAGCCCCTAGAGAGACTGTTACAGGTCAGATAATCATCACAGACATTACCAGCCCCTAGAGAGACTGTTACAGGTCAGATAATCAACACAGACATTACCAGCCCCTAGAGAGACTGTTACAGGTCAGATAATCAACACAGACATTACCAGCCCCTAGAGAGACTGTTACAGGTCAGATAATCAACACAGACATTACCAGCCCCTAGAGAGACTGTTACAGGTCAGATAATCAACACAGACATTACCAGCCCCTAGAGAGACTGTTACAGGTCAGATAATCAACACAGTAACTACTCTACACATAAATCCCCTTTTAAAGGTCATGACAAGGACGTGGGGCAGATGTGGAGAATACTAACGAGCGATCATTAAATCACAGGTTTACTGCTGTAGATATCCTTCAGAGAGAGGGATGGGAGAGAGAGAGGGATGGGAGAGAGAGGGATGGGAGAGAGAGGGATGGGAGAGAGAGAGGGAAGGGAGAGGAGGAGAAGGGAGAGGAGGAGGGAGGGATGGGAGAGGGGGAGGGAAGGGAGGGATGGGAGATGGGAGGGATGGGAGGGGGAGGGAGGGAAGGGATGGGAGGGGGGAGGGAAGGAGGGATGGGAGAGGGGGTGGGAAGGAGGGATGGGAGGGAGGGAAGGAGGGATGGGAGAGGGGGGAGGGAAGGAAGGAGGGAGGGAGGCAAGGAGGGAGGGAGGGAGGGAGGGGGAGGGGGAGAGAGAGGAAAGAATGGAGGAAGGGAGGGGTTTCTGAGACACTCTTCTCTGCCCTACCAGTGGTCCACCACTGCCTGGGTTGTATTGAATTGAATGTGCTGGTTCACTGAGGATGCTCTTAGCTGTGATGATGGGTGTTAAATGTTTTATTGTTCAGGGTTTGGAAGTTGGCCGTGTGCTCCGCCAAGACAACAACGTAGAGGAAACACTGTTTTCTGTCTGTCTCCAGCATGTTGAGTTGAATAACGGTGATGGTTGACTAATGTCCTCTCTCTCTCCCCTACTCCTCCCTCTCTCCCTCTCCCCCTCTCTCCCCCCTACCCCTCTCTCTCCCCCCGCCCCCTCCCCCTATGCTCCCTCTCCCCCTCTCTCTCTCCCCCTAACCCTACCCCTCTCCCCCTACCCCTCCCCCTACCCCTATGCTCCCTCTCCCCCCTCTCTCTCGCTCCAGAACGGCGAGGCCCGACTGGGCCCTCCCATCATCATGTGTACCCGTCCATACCCAGACTGCAGTGTGGAGCAGGGGGAGTGTTGTGACATGGACAGCACCAATGAGAGCGGCGTGGGCTCTGACACCTCTGACGGGGGGCGGAGCAACGAGAAGGAGGAGGGGCTAGGTGGACTGTTCAACAAGTAAGTGTGACGTTATGATGTCACAGATTATACCGGTTATTGATTATTGATTTTTAATCCGATTTTTGACACCATCTATCTGACCATGGCTGTAGTACCATCTATCTGACCATGGCTGTAGTACCATCTATCTGACCATGGCTGTAGTACCATCTATCTGACCATGGCTGTAGTAGCATCTATCTGACCATGGCTGTAGTACCATCTATCTGACCATGGCTGTAGTCTAGAGAGACTGTTTCAGGTCATCTATCTGACCATGGCTGTAGTAGCATCTATCTGACCATGGCTGTAGTACCATCTATCTGACCATGGCTGTAGTACCATCTATCTGACCATGGCTGTAGTACCATCTATCTGACCATGGCTGTAGTACCATCTATCTGACCATGGCTGTAGTACCATCTATCTGACCATGGCTGTAGTAGCATCTATCTGACCATGGCTGTAGTCCCATCTATCTGACCATGGCTGTAGTAGCATCTATCTGACCATGGCTGTGGCTGTAGTACCATCTATCTGTAGTCCCTATCTGACCATGGCTGACCTATCTGACCATGGCTGTAGTAGCATCTATCTGACCATGGCTGTAGTACCATCTATCTGACCATGGCTGTAGTAGACCATGGCTGGGAGGGACCATGGCTGTAGTACCATCTATCTGACCATGGCTGTAGTAGCATCTATCTGACCATGGCTGTAGTCCCATCTATCTGACCATGGCTGTAGTAGCATCTATCTGACCATGGCTGTAGTAAGGATCTATCTGACCATGGCTGTAGTAGCATCTATCTGACCATGGCTGTAGTCCCATCTATCTGACCATGGCTGTAGTCCCATCTATCTGACCATGGCTGTAGTAGCCATCTATCTGACCATGGCTGTAGCTCTATCTGACCATGGCTGTAGTAGCATCTATCTGACCATGGCTGTAGTCCCATCTATCTGACCATGGCTGTAGTAGCATCTATCTGACCATGGCTGTAGTCCCATCTATCTGATCTATCTGACCATGGCTGTAGTAGCATCTATCTGACCATGGCTGTAGTACCATCTATCTGACCATGGCTGTAGTAGCATCTATCTGACCATGGCTGTAGTAGCATCTATCTGACCATGGCTGTAGTCCCATCTATCTGACCATGGCTGGGCTGTAGTAGCATCTATCTGACCATGGCTGTAGTAGCATCTATCTGACCATGGCTGTAGTCCCATCTATCTGACCATGGCTGTAGTCCCATCTATCTGACCATGGCTGGGCTGTAGTAGCATCTATCTGACCATGGCTGTAGTCCCATCTATCTGACCATGGCTGTAGTAGCATCTATCTGACCATGGCTGTAGTCCCATCTATCTGACCATGGCTGTAGTCCCATCTATCTGACCATGGCTGTAGTCCCATCTATCTGACCATGGCTGGGCTGTAGTAGCATCTATCTGACCATGGCTGTAGTCCCATCTATCTGACCATGGCTGGGTCCCAGTGGCTGTAGTCCCATCTATCTGACCACCATGGCTGTAGTCCCATCTATCTGACCATGGCTGGGCTGTAGTAGCATCTATCTGACCATGGCTGTAGTCCCATCTATCTGACCATGGCTGTAGTAGCATCTATCTGACCATGGCTGTAGTAGCATATATCTGACCATGGCTGTAGTCCCATCTATCTGACCATGGCTATAGTAGCATCTATCTGACCATGGCTGTAGTACCATCTATCTGACCATGGCTATAGTAGCATATATCTGACCATGGCTGTAGTCCCATCTATCTGACCATGGCTGTAGTACCATCTATCTGACCATGGCTGTAGTACCATCTATCTGACCATGGCTATAGTAGCATCTATCTGACCATGGCTGTAGTCCCATCTATCTGACCATGGCTGGGCTGTAGTACCATCTATCTGACCATGGCTGTAGTCCCATCTATCTGACCATGGCTGTAGTAGCATCTATCTGACCATGGCTGTAGTCCCATCTATCTGACCATGGCTGTAGTCCCATCTATCTGACCATGGCTGGGCTGTAGTACCATCTATCTGACCATGGCTGTAGTCCCATCTATCTGACCATGGCTGTAGTACCATCTATCTGACCATGGCTGTAGTACCATCTATCTGACCATGGCTGTAGTAGCATCTATCTGACCATGGCTGTAGTCCCATCTATCTGACCATGGCTGTAGTAGCATCTATCTGACCATGGCTGTAGTCCCATCTATCTGACCATGGCTGTAGTCCCATCTATCTGACCATGGCTGTAGTCCCATCTATCTGACCATGGCTGTAGTCCCATCTATCTGACCATGGCTGTAGTCCCATCTATCTGACCATGGCTGTAGTAGCATCTATCTGACCATGGCTGTAGTCCCATCTATCTGACCATGGCTGTAGTCCCATCTATCTGACCATGGCTATAGTAGCATCTATCTGACCATGGCTGTAGTAGCATCTATCTGACCATGGCTGTAGTACCATCTATCTGACCATGGCTGTAGTACCATCTATCTGACCATGGCTGTAGTACCATCTATCTGACCATGGCTATAGTAGCATCTATCTGACCATGGCTGGGCTGTAGTAGCATCTATCTGACCATGGCTATAGTAGCATCTATCTGACCATGGCTGTAGTCCCATCTATCTGACCATGGCTGTAGTCCCATCTATCTGACCATGGCTGTAGTAGCATCTATCTGACCATGGCTGGGCTGTAGTCCCATCTATCTGACCATGGCTGTAGTCCCATCTATCTGACCATGGCTGTAGTAGCATCTATCTGACCATGGCTGTAGTCCCATCTATCTGACCATGGCTGTAGTCCCATCTATTTGACCATGGCTGTAGTCCCATCTATTTGACCATGGCTGTAGTCCCATCTATTTGACCATGGCTGTAGTAGCATCTATCTGACCATGGCTGTAGTCGCATCTATCTGACCATGGCTGTAGTCCCATCTATCTGACCATGGCTGTAGTCCCATCTATCTGACCATGGCTGTAGTAGCATCTATCTGACCATGGCTGTAGTAGCATCTATCTGACCATGGCTGTAGTAGCATCTATCTGACCATGGCTGTAGTAGCATCTATCTGACCATGGCTGTAGTCCATCTATCTGACCATGGCTGTAGTCCCATCTATCTGACCATGGCTGTAGTAGCATCTATCTGACCATGGCTGTAGTAGCATCTATCTGACCATGGCTGTAGTAGCATCTATCTGACCATGGCTGTAGTAGCATCTATCTGACCATGGCTGTAGTAGCATCTATCTGACCATGGCTGTAGTACCATCTATCTGACCATGGCTGTAGTACCATCTATCTGACCATGGCTGTAGTACCATCTATCTGACCATGGCTGTAGTCCCATCTATCTGACCATGGCTGTAGTACCATCTATCTGACCATGGCTGTAGTCCCATCTATCTGACCATGGCTGTAGTAGCATCTATCTGACCATGGCTGTAGTCCCATCTATCTGACCATGGCTGTAGTACCATCTATCTGACCATGGCTGTGACCATTCCGGAGACACCTGAAACCCCACCTCTTTAAGGAATACCTAGGATAGGATAAAGTAATCCCTCTCACCCCCCCCTTAAAATATTTAGATGCACTATTGTATAGTGGCTGTTCCACTGGATGTCATAAGGTGAAAGCACCAATTTGTAAGTCGCTCTGGATAAGAGCGTCTGCTAAATGACTTAAATGTAAATGTAAATGTGGCTGTAGTAGCCCAAACCTGCCATAAGCACTTCTTGTAGACTTGTGGGACTGCTATTGGCTAGGTGGAATGGGCCCTCTAATAGGCTAGGTGGAATGGGCCCTCTGATAGGCTAGGTGGAATGGGCCCTCTGATAGACTAGGTGGAATGGGCCCTCTGATAGGCTAGGTGGAATGGGCCCTCTGATAGGCTAGGTGGAATGGGCCCTCTGATAGGCTAGGTGGAATGGGCCCTCTGATAGGCTAGGTGGAATGGGCCCTCTGATAGGCTAGGTGGAATGGGCCCTCTGATAGGCTAGGTGGAATGGGCCCTCTGATAGGCTAGGTGGAATGGGCCCTCTGATAGGCTAGGTGGAATTGGCCCTCTGATAGGCTAGGTGGAATGGGCCCTCTGATAGGCTAGGTGGAATGGGCCCTCTGATAGGCTAGGTGGAATGGGCCCTCTGATAGGCTAGGTGGAATTGGCTCCATATTGCTATACTCCAGACAGTGTTTTCAGACGTTCTGAGTTTCTAGGGAAGGGGTTTTCAAATCTTATCCAACAAGTTCCAGAGTCCTGCTGGTTTTCTGTTCTACCTGATAGTTAACATCACCCACCTGGTGTCCCAGGTCTAAATCAGTCCCTGATTAGAGAGGAATCACCCACCTGGTGTCCCAGGTCTAAATCAGTCCGTGATTAGAGAGGAATCACCCACCTGGTGTCCCAGGTCTAAATCAGTCCCTGATTAGAGGGGAATCACCCTCCTGGTGTCCCAGGTCTAAATCAGTCCGTGATTAGAGAGGAATCACCCACCTGGTGTCCCAGGTCTAAATCAGTCCCTGATTAGAGGGGAATCACCCTCCTGGTGTCCCAGGTCTAAATCAGTCCCTGATTAGAGGGGAGGTATGAACAAAAACAGTAGATATGTCTTCCAGGTTCAGGTGAGAATTTGAGGGGCCTAGGAGATGGGGAGTCCGGGACTGTTCGGGAGCGGGGCCCATACTGATTCATATGTTGACTCCTGTTCTTCGTGTTCTGATTGGCTGTAGTTCTGGCCAGCTGATTGGCTCGGCTTCTGCGTCGGTCTTCTCGGGGGAGGAACAGTTTGAGGACTACGGAGAGGGGGAGGACGTGGACTACACTCCCAGCAGCCCTTGCCCCGACGATGACGCTCGCACCAACGGCTTCTCAGACCTCGGCTCCTCCCTGCCCTCCAGGTTAGTGGCACATAGAGGAAACTATGGACATGACATTCATCAATGACAGTTGGCCCCCAATGACTGACACACACTGCCCTTTACATGCTGCACCAACACACACTCTTCACCTTTCAGCCACTCATGTGTAACAGGGAGGAAACCTTTTGCTCTGTTCTATTGACAGATACAAAGCACTGTGTGTAATTATAGTCTCTCTCTCCCTCCTTGTCTCTCTCTCTCTTTCTCTCTGTCTCTCTCTCTTCTCTCTGTCTCTCTCTCTCTTTCTCTCCCTCCCTCCTCCCTCCCCCCCCCCTCCTCCCTCCCCTCCCTCCCTCCCTCCCTCCCTCCCTCTCTCTCTCCCTCCCTCCCTCCCTCCCTCTCCCTCCCTCCCTCCCTCCCTCCCTCCCTCCCTCTCTCTCCCTCCCTCCCTCCCTCCCTCCCTCCCTCTCTCTCTCTCCCTCCCTCCCTCCCTCCCTCTGTCTCTGTAGTGCTGGTCAGACCCCTCTGAAGATGTGTCACCAGTACAACAGTGATGTGTTGGATGTCTATTGTTCTCAGTGCTATAAGAAGGTTAACCTGCTCAACGACCTGGAGGCCAGGCTCAACAACCTCAGAGCCAACAGGTAACACACACACACACACACACACACACACACAAATGTACACACACACACACACACACACACACACAAGCACGCCAGGCACACATATACACTACCTTTCAAAAGTTGCGGGTCACTTAGAAATGTCCTTGTTTTTGAAAGAAAAGTTTTAAATGGTCCATTAAAATAACATCAAATTGATCAGAAATACAGTGTAGACATTGTTAATGTTGTAAATGACTATTGTAGCTGAAAACGGCATATAGAGGCCCAACGGCATATAGAGGCCCATTATCAGGTGTACAGAGGCCCATTATCAGGTGTACAGAGGCCCATTATCAGGTGTACAGAGGCCCATTATCAGGTGTACAGAGGCCCATTATCAGCAACCATCACTCCTGTGTTCCAATGGCACGTTGTGTTAGCTAAACCAAGTTTATCATTTTAAAAGGCTAATTGATCATTAGAAAACCCTTTTGCAATTATGTTAGCACAGCTGACAACTGTTGTCCTGATTTATAGAAGCAATAAAACTGGCCTTAAGACTAGTTGAGTATCTGGAACATCAGCATTTGTTGGTTAGATTACAACCTCAAAATGGCCAAAAACAAACTCATCAGTCTATTCTTGTTCTGGGAAATGAAGGCTTTTCCATGCGAGAAATTGCCATCTCGTACAATGCTGTGTACTACTCCCTTCACAGAACAGCGCAAACTGGCTCTAACCAGAATAGAAAGAGGAGTGGGAGGACCCGGGGCACAACTGCGTAAGAGGACAAGTACATTAGTGTCTAGTTTGAGAAACAGACGCCTCACAAGTCCTGAACTGGCAGCTTAATTAAATAGTTTACCGCAAATCACCAGTCTCAACGTCAACAGTGAAGGGGCGACTCCGGGATGCTGGCCTTCTAGGCAGAGTTGCAGAGAAAAAGTCATATCTCAGACTGGCCAATAAAAAGAGAAGATTAAGATGGGCAAAAGAACACAGACACTGGACAGAAAAAAAGGATTATGGACAGACTGATCTAAGTTTGAGGTGTTCGGATCACAAAGAAGAACATTCGTGAGACGCAGAAAAACTGAAAAGATGCTGGAGGAGTGCTTGACGCCATCTGTCACGCATGGTGGAGGCATTGTGATGGTCTGGGGGTGATGGTCTGGGGGTGATGGTCTGGGGGTGCGTTGGTGGTGGTGAAGTGGGAGATTTGTTCAGGGTAAAAGGGATCTTGAAGAAGGAAGGCTACCATTCCATTTTGCAATGCCATGCCATAGCCTGTGGACGATGCTTCATTGGAGCCAATTTCCTCCTACAACAGGACAATGACCCAAAGCACAGCTCCAAACTATGCAAGAACTATTTAGAGAAGAAGCAGTCAGCTGGTGTTCTGTCTATAATGGAGTGGCCAGCACAGTCACCGGATCTCAACCCTATTGAGCTGTTGTGGGAGCAGCTTGACCGTATGGTACGTAAGAAGTGCCCATCAGGCCAATCCAACTTGTGGGAGGTGCTTCAGGAAGCATGGGGTGAAATCTCTTCAGATTACCTCAACACATTGACAACTAGAAGCCATCAGGCCAATCCAACTGGTGGGAGGTGCTTCAGGAAGCATGGGGTGAAATCTCTTCAGATTACCTCAACAAATGGACAACTAGAAGCCATCAGGCCAATCCAACTGGTGGGAGGTGCTTCAGGAAGCATGGGGTGACATCTCTTCAGATTACCTCAACACATTGACAACTAGAAGCCATCAGGCCAATCCAACTGGTGGGAGGTGCTTCAGGAAGCATGGGGTGACATCTCTTCAGATTACCTCAACACATTGACAACTAGAAGCCATCAGGCCAATCCAACTGGTGGGAGGTGCTTCAGGAAGCATGGGGTGACATCTCTTCAGATTACCTCAACACATTGACAACTAGAAGCCATCAGGCCAATCCAACTGGTGGGAGGTGCTTCAGGAAGCATGGGGTGACATCTCTTCAGATTACCTCAACACATTGACAACTAGAAGCCATCAGGCCAATCCAACTGGTGGGAGGTGCTTCAGGAAGCATGGGGTGACATCTCTTCAGATTACCTCAACACATTGACAACTAGAAGCCATCAGGCCAATCCAACTGGTGGGAGGTGCTTCAGGAAGCATGGGGTGACATCTCTTCAGATTACCTCAACACATTGACAACTAGAAGCCATCAGGCCAATCCAACTGGTGGGAGGTGCTTCAGGAAGCATGGGGTGACATCTCTTCAGATTACCTCAACACATTGACAACTAGAAGCCATCAGGCCAATCCAACTGGTGGGAGGTGCTTCAGGAAGCATGGGGTGACATCTCTTCAGATTACCTCAACACATTGACAACTAGAAGCCATCAGGCCAATCCAACTGGTGGGAGGTGCTTCAGGAAGCATGGGGTGACATCTCTTCAGATTACCTCAACACATTGACAACTAGAAGCCATCAGGCCAATCCAACTGGTGGGAGGTGCTTCAGGAAGCATGGGGTGACATCTCTTCAGATTACCTCAACACATTGACAACTAGAAGCCATCAGGCCAATCCAACTGGTGGGAGGTGCTTCAGGAAGCATGGGGTGACATCTCTTCAGATTACCTCAACACATTGACAACTAGAAGCCATCAGGCCAATCCAACTGGTGGGAGGTGCTTCAGGAAGCATGGGGTGACATCTCTTCAGATTAC
>NW_027039701.1:0-40000 GCF_034236695.1 Oncorhynchus nerka | reverse complement strand
CTCCACCCTGACCCCGTTCACCAGCCAGGCTTCTAAACCTGTCCTAACCCTGCTCCATCCTGACCCCGTTCACCAGCCAGGCTTCTAAACCTGTCCTAACCCTGCTCCACCCTGACCCCGTTCACCAGCCAGGCTTCTAAACCTGTCCTAACCCTGCTCCACCCTGACCCCGTTCACCAGCCAGGATTTTAAACCTGCCTGAACCCTGGTCCATGCTCATCCTCGGCTCCCAGTCCCACTCAGCCCTGTCCTTACTATAAGACCAACCCTTTACCATGCCCTGTTATAAACCAAACCTATACCATGCCCTGTTATAAACCAACCCTATACCATACCCTATGTTATAAACCAACCCTATACCATACCCTGTGTTATAAACCAACCCTATTCCATGCCCTGTTATAAACCAACCCTATAACATGCCCTGTTATAAACCAACCCTATAACATGCCCTGTTATAAACCAACCCTATTCCATGCCCTGTTATAAACCAACCCTATACCATGCCCTGTTATAAACCAACCCTATTCCATGCCCTGTTATAAACCAACCCTATACCATACCCTATGTTATAAACCAACCCTATACCATACCCTATGTTATAAACCAACCCTATACCATACCCTGTGTTATAAACCAACCCTATACCATACCCTGTGTTATAAACCAACCCTATTCCATGCCCTGTTATAAACCAACCCTATACCATACCCTGTGTTATAAGCCAACCCTATTCCATGCCCTGTGTTATAAGCCAACCCTATTCCATGCCCTGTGTTATAAACCAACCCTCTACCATGCCCTGTGTTATAAGCCAACCCTATTCCATGCCCTGTGTTATAAACCAACCCTCTACCATACCCTGTGTTATAAACCAACCCTATACCATACCCTGTGTTATAAACCAACCCTATACCATGCCCTATGTTATAAACCAACCCTATTCCATGCCCTGTTATAAACCAGTCCTATACCATGCCCTGTGTTATAAACCAACCCTATACCATGCCCTGTTATAAACCAACCCTATACCATGCCCTGTTATAAACCAACCCTATACCATGCCCTGTTATAAACCAACCCTTTACCATGCCCTGTGTTATAAACCAACCCTCTACCATACCCTGTGTTATAAACCAACCCTATACCATACCCTGTGTTATAAACCAACCCTATTCCATGCCCTATGTTATAAACCAACTCTATACCATGCCCTGTGTTATAAACCAACCCTATTCCATGCCCTGTGTTATAAACCAACCCTATTCCATGCCCTGTGTTATAAACCAACCCTATTCCATGCCCTGTTATAAACCAACCCTCTACCATGCCCTATGTTATAATCCAACCCTCTACCATGCCCTGTGTTATAAACCAACCCTATACCATGCCCTGTGTTATAAACCAACCCTATACCATGCCCTGTTATAAACCAACCCTATACCATACCCTGTTATAAACCAACCCTATACCATGCCCTGTTATAAACCAACCCTATACCATGCCCTGTGTTATAAACCAACCCTATACCATGCCCTGTGTTATAAACCAACCCTATTCCATGCCCTGTGTTATAAACCAACCCTATTCCATGCCCTGTGATATAAACCAGTCCTATACCATGCCCTGTGTTATAAACCAACCCTATACCATGCCCTGTGTTATAAACCAACCCTATTCCATGCCCTGTTATAAACCAACCCTATACCATCCCCTATGTTATAAACCAACCCTATTCCATGCCCTGTTATAAACCAGTCCTATACCATGCCCTGTGTTATAAACCAACCCTATACCATGCCCTGTTATAAACCAACCCTATACCATGCCCTGTTATAAACCAACCCTATACCATGCCCTGTTATAAACCAACCCTATACCATGCCCTGTGTTATAAACCAACCCTATTCCATGCCCTGTTATAAACCAACCCTATTCCATGCCCTGTTATAAACCAACCCTATACCATGCCCTATGTTATAAACCAACCCTATTCCATGCCCTGTTATAAACCAACCCTATACCATGCCCTGTTATAAATGAACCCTATTCCATGCCCTGTTATAAACCAACCCTTTACCATGCCCTATGTTATAAATGAACCCTATTCCATGCCCTGTGTTATAAACCAACCCTCTACCATGCCCTGTGTTATAAACCAACCCTCTACCATGCCCTGTGTTATAAACCAACCCTATACCATGCCCTGTGTTATAAACCAACCCTCTACCATGCCCTGTGTTATAAAAAAAAACTCTACCATACCCTGTGTTATAAACCAACCCTATTCCATGCCCTGTGTTATAAACCAACCCTCTACCATGCCCTGTGTTATAAACCAACCCTATACCTTGCCCTGTGTTATAAACCAACCCTCTACCATGCCCTGTGTTATAAACCAACCCTCTACCATGCCCTGTGTTATAAACCAACCCTCTACCATGCCCTGTGTTATAAACCAACCCTATACCATGCCCTGTGTTATAAACCAACCCTCTACCATGCCCTGTGTTATAAAAAAAACCTCTACCATACCCTGTGTTATAAACCAACCCTATTCCATGCCCTGTGTTATAAACCAACCCTCTACCATGCCCTGTGTTATAAACCAACCCTATACCTTGCCCTGTGTTATAAACCAACCCTCTACCATGCCCTGTGTTATAAATCAACCCTATTCAATGCCCTGTGTTATAAACCAACCCTATACCATGCCCTGTGTTATAAACCAACCCTCTACCATGCCCTGTGTTATAAACCAACCCTATTCCATGCCCTGTGTTATAAACCAACCCTCTACCATGCCCTGTGTTATAAACCAACCCTATACCATGCCCTGTGTTATAAACCAACCCTCTACCATGCCCTGTGTTATAAATCAACCCTATTCAATGCCCTGTGTTATAAACCAACCCTCTACCATGCCCTGTGTTATAAACCAACCCTATACCATGCCCTGTGTTATAAACCAACCCTATTCCATGCCCTGTGTTATAAACCAACCCTATTCCATGCCCTGTGTTATAAACCAACCCTCTACCATGCCCTGTGTTATAAACCAACCCTATTCCATGCCCTGTGTTATAAACCAACCCTCTACCATGCCCTGTGTTATAAACCAACCCTATTCCATGCCCTGTGTTATAAACCAACCCTCTACCATGCCCTGTGTTATAAACCAACCCTATTCAATGCCCTGTGTTATAAACCAACCCTATACCATGCCCTGTGTTATAAACCAACCCTCTACCATGCCCTGTGTTATAAACCAACCCTATTCCATGCCCTGTGTTATAAACCAACCCTCTTCCATGCCCTGTGTTATAAACCAACCCTCTACCATGCCCTGTGTTATAAACCAACCCTCTACCATGCCCTGTGTTATAAACCAGCCCTGTGTTATAAACCAACCCTCTACCATGCCCTGTGTTATAAACCAACCCTCTACCATGCCCTGTGTTACTGGATCCTCTACCATGCCCTGTGTTATAGGACCAAGGGACTGTACCATGCCCTGTGTTATAAATGGATCAGGTGGCTGGTTATAAACCAATCTATGGATCAGGTGGCTGGTTTTCCTGTTTATCTTTTTACAGTACTGATGGATCAGGTGGCTGGTAGAGGGAGAGACTACTGAGATCTTTTTACAACAGATGGATAAGGTGGCTGGTAGAGGAGGATCAGGTCTACTGTACTGATGGATCAGGTGGCTGGTAGAGGGAGGACTGTACTGTACTGATGGATCAGGTGGCTGGTAGAGGGAGGAACTGTACTGTACTGATGGATCAGGTGGCTGGTAGAGGGAGAGACTGTACTGGGGTTATCTGATGGATAAGGTGGCTGGTAGAGGGAGGGACTGTACTGTACTGATGGATCAGGTGGCTGGTAGAGGGAGAGACTGTACTGTACTGATGGATCAGGTGGCTGGTAGAGGGAGAGACTGTACTGTACTGATGGATCAGGTGGCTGGTAGAGGGAGAGACTGTACTGTACTGATGGATCAGGTGGCTGGTAGAGGGAGAGACTGTACTGTACTGATGGATCAGGTGGCTGGTAGAGGGAGAGACTGTACTGGGGTTATCTGATGGATCAGGTGGCTGGTAGAGGGAGAGACTGTACTGTACTGATGGATCAGGTGGCTGGTAGAGGGAGAGACTGTACTGTACTGATGGATCAGGTGGCTGGTAGAGGGAGAGACTGTACTGTACTGATGGATCAGGTGGCTGGTAGAGGGAGAGACTGTACTGTACTGATGGATCAGGTGGCTGGTAGAGGGAGAGACTGTACTGTACTGATGGATCAGGTGGCTGGTAGAGGGAGAGACTGTACTGTACTGATGGATCAGGTGGCTGGTAGAGGGAGAGACTGTACTGTACTGATGGATCAGGTGGCTGGTAGAGGGAGAGACTGTACTGTACTGATGGATCAGGTGGCTGGTAGAGGGAGAGACTGTACTGTACTGATGGATCAGGTGGCTGGTAGAGGGAGAGACTGTACTGTACTGATGGATCAGGTGGCTGGTAGAGGGAGAGACTGTACTGTACTGATGGATCAGGTGGCTGGTAGAGGGAGAGACTGTACTGTACTGATGGATCAGGTGGCTGGTAGAGGGAGAGACTGTACTGTACTGATGGATCAGGTGGCTGGTAGAGGGAGAGACTGTACTGATGTTCAGTTGTTTTAGTCTCTTATCTCCCTCTTAAACTTTGGGAAACATTTTAGATAAAAAATTAATCACACAGTTAATTACCCACCTCTTCATCTTTTTCCTCTCCTCCTCCCCCTCTTCCTCACCTTTCTACTCTCTTTCTCCTATTTTCCTCCTCGTCTCCTCTCCTCCTTCTTCCCTCTCCTCCTTCTTCCCTCTCCTCCTCCTCCTCTCCTCCCCCTCCTCTCCTCTTCCTCCTCTCCTCCCCCTCCTCTCCTCTCTTCCTCCTCCTCTCTTCCTCCTCTTCCTCCTCCTCCCTCCTCCTCTCTTCCTCCTCCTCTCCTCTCTTCCTCCTCCTCCTCTCCTCTCCTCTCCTCTCTTCCTCCTCCTCCCCTCTACAGTCAGTTGTTCCAACACAACCACAGTGCTTTTAGCAGCAGTCAGGGAAGCACAGAGGACCTGTTCAGAGACTCCATCGACTCTTGTGATGTGGACATTACTGAGAAGGTAAACACACACTGTACAGACACACTCAAGGAACCGTACCCCCCGAAACATACATTTTACTCTGTAAATGAACTGCTATGATTATTATTATCCCACAATTAAAAACACCTCTTTCATATAAGAGTTTTATTTCAGGCCTAACAGCCTACTCCATCCCCTGGACAGGACACTAGACTACCACAGGGCTTTACCCCCTGGACAGGACACTGGACTACCACAGGGCTTTACCCCCTGGACAGGACACTGGACTACCACAGGGCTTTACCACCTGGCCAGGACACTGGACTACCACAGGGCTTTACCCCCTGGACAGGACACTGGACTACCACAGGGCTTTACCCCCTGGACAGGACACTACACTACCACAGGGCTTTACCCCCTGGACAGGACACTACACTACCACAGGGCTTTACCCCCTGGACAGGACACTGGACTACCACAGGGCTTTACCCCCTGGACAGGACACTAGACTACCACAGGGCTTTACCCCCTGGACAGGACACTAGACTACCACAGGGCTTTACCCCCTGGACAGGACACTAGACTACCACAGGGCTTTACCCCCTGGACAGGACACTAGACTACCACAGGGCTTTACCCCCTGGACAGGACAGGACACTACACTACCACAGGGCTTTACCCCCTGGACAGGACACTAGACTACCACAGGGCTTTACCTCTAGGACAGGACACTAGACTACCACAGGGCTTTACCCCCTGGACGGGACACTAGACTACCACAGGGCTTTACCCAGGGCTTTACCCCTGGACGGGACACTAGACTACCACAGGGCTTTACCCCTGGACAGGGACACTAGACTACCACAGGGCTTTACCCCTGGACAGGACACTAGACTACCACAGGGCTTTACCCCCTGGACGGGACACTGGACTACCACAGGGCTTTACCCCCTGGACGGGACACTGGACTACCACAGGGCTTTACCCCCTGGACAGGACACTGGACTACCACAGGGCTTTACCCCCTGGACAGGACACTGGACTACCACAGGGCTTTACCCCCTGGACAGGACACTGGACTACCACAGGGCTTTACCCCCTGGACAGGACACTAGACTACCACAGGGCTTTACCCCTGGACAGGACACTGGACTACCACAGGGCTTTACCCCTGGACAGGACACTGGACTACCACAGGGCTTTACCCCCTGGACAGGACACTAGACTACCACAGGGCTTTACCCCCTGGACAGGACACTAGACTACCACAGGGCTTTACCCCCTGGACAGGACACTAGACTACCACAGGGCTTTACCCCCTGGACAGGACACTGGACTACCACAGGGCTTTACCCCTGGACAGGACACTGGACTACCACAGGGCTTTACCCCTGGACAGGACACTGGACTACCACAGGGCTTTACCCCTGGACAGGACACTGGACTACCACAGGGCTTTACCCCTGGACAGGACACTGGACTACCACAGGGCTTTACCCCCTGGACAGGACACTGGACTACCACAGGGCTTTACCCCCTGGACAGGACACTGGACTACCACAGGGCTTTACCCCCTGGACAGGACACTAGACTACCACAGGGCTTTACCCCCTGGACAGGACACTGGACTACCACAGGGCTTTACCCCTGGACAGGACACTAGACTACCACAGGGCTTTACCCCTGGACAGGACACTAGACTACCACAGGGCTTTACCCCTGGACAGGACACTAGACTACCACAGGGCTTTACCCCTGGACAGGACACTAGACTACCACAGGGCTTTACCCCTGGACAGGACACTAGACTACCACAGGGCTTTACCCCCTGGACAGGACACTGGACTACCACAGGGCTTTACCCCTGGACAGGACACTAGACTACCACAGGGCTTTACCCCTGGACAGGACACTAGACTACCACAGGGCTTTACCCCTGGACAGGACACTAGACTACCACAGGGCTTTACCCCTGGACAGGACACTAGACTACCACAGGGCTTTACCCCTGGACAGGACACTAGACTACCACAGGGCTTTACCCCCTGGACAGGACACTAGACTACCACAGGGCTTTACCCCTGGACAGGACACTAGACTTCCACAGGGCTTTACCCCTGGACAGGACACTAGACTACCACAGGGCTTTACCCCTGGACAGGACACTAGACTACCACAGGGCTTTACCCCTGGACAGGACACTAGACTTCCACAGGGCTACCCCTGGACAGGGCTTTTTTACCCCTGGACAGGACACTAGACTACCACAGGGCTTTACCCCCTGGACAGGACACTAGACTACCACAGGGCTTTACCCCTGGACAGGACACTAGACTACCACAGGGCTTTACCCCCTGGACCACTAGACTACCACAGGGCTTTACCCCTGGACAGGACACTAGACTACCACAGGGCTTTACCCCTGGACAGGACACTACTACCACAGGGCTTTACCCTGGACAGGACACTAGGGCTTTACCCCCTGGGACACTAGACTACCACAGGGCTTTACCCCTGGACAGGACACTAGACTACCACAGGGCTTTACCCCTGGACAGGACACTAGACTACCACAGGGCTTTACCCCCTGGACAGGACACTAGACTACCACAGGGCTTTACCCCCTGGACAGGACACTAGACTACCACAGGGCTTTACCCCCTGGACAGGACACTAGACTACCACAGGGCTTTACCCCCTGGACAGGACACTAGACTACCACAGGGCTTTACCCCCTGGACAGGACACTAGACTACCACAGGGCTTTACCCCCTGGACAGGACACTAGACTACCACAGGGCTTTACCCCCTGGACAGGACACTAGACTACAGGGCTTTACCCCCTAGGACAGGACACTAGACTACCACAGGGCTTTACCCCCTGGACAGGACACTAGACTACCACAGGGCTTTACCCTGGACAGGACACTAGACTACCACAGGGCTTTACCTCTGGACAGGACACTAGACTACCACAGGGCTTTACCCCCTGGACAGGACACTAGACTACCACAGGGCTTTACCCCCTGGACAGGACACTAGACTACCACAGGGCTTTACCCCCTGGACAGGACACTAGACTACCACAGGGCTTTACCTCTAGGACAGGACACTAGACTACCACAGGGCTTTACCCCTGGACAGGACACTAGACTACCACAGGGCTTTACCCCTGGACAGGACACTAGACTACCACAGGGCTTTACCCCCTGGGACAGGACACTAGACTACCACAGGGCTTTACCCCCTGGACAGGACACTAGACTACCACAGGGCTTTACCTCTAGGACAGGACACTAGACTACCACAGGGCTTTACCCCCTGGACAGGACACTAGACTACCACAGGGCTTTACCCCCCCTGGACAGGACACTAGACTACCACAGGGCTTTACCCCTGGACAGGACACTAGACTACCACAGGGCTTTACCCCTGGACAGGACACTGACTACCACAGGGCTTTACCTCTGGAGGACAGGACACTAGAGGGCTTTACCACAGGGCTTTACCCCCTGGACAGGACACTAGACTACCACAGGGCTTTACCCCTGGACAGGACACTAGACTACCACAGGGCTTTACCCCTGGACAGGACACTAGACTACCACAGGGCTTTACCCCTGGACAGGACAGGACACTAGACTACCACAGGGCTTTACCCCTGGACAGGACACTAGACTACCACAGGGCTTTACCTCTAGGACAGGACACTAGACTTCCACAGGGCTTTACCCCTGGACAGGACACTAGACTACCACAGGGCTTTACCCCTGGACAGGACACTAGACTACCACAGGGCTTTACCTCTAGGACAGGACACTAGACTACCACAGGGCTTTACCCCTGGACAGGACACTAGACTACCACAGGGCTTTACCCCCACTGGACAGGACACTAGACTACCACAGGGCTTTACCCCCTGGACAGGACACTAGACTACCACAGGGCTTTACCCCCTGGACGGGACACTAGACTACCACAGGGCTTTACCCCCTGGACGGGACACTAGACTACCACAGGGCTTTTCCCCCTGGACCCCTGGGACACTAGACTACCACAGGGCTTTACCCCCTGGACAGGACACTAGACTACCACAGGGCTTTACCACCTGGACCCCTGGACAGGACACTAGACTACCACAGGGCTTTACCCCCTGGACAGGACACTAGACTATCACAGGGCTTTACCCACTGGACAGGACACTGGACTACCACAGGGCTTTACCTCTAGGACAGGACACTAGACTACCACAGGGCTTTACCCCCTGGACAGGACACTAGACTACCACAGGGCTTTACCTCTAGGACAGGACACTAGACTTCCACAGGGCTTTACCCCCTGGACAGGACACTAGACTACCACAGGGCTTTACCCCCTGGACAGGACACTAGACTACCACAGGGCTTTACCTCTAGGACAGGACACTAGACTACCACAGGGCTTTACCCCCTGGACCCCTACCACAGGGCTTTACAGGACACTAGACTACCACAGGGCTTTACCTCTAGGACTGGACACTAGACTACCACAGGGCTTTACCCCCTGGACAGGACACTAGACTACCACAGGGCTTTACCTCTAGGACAGGACACTAGACTACCACAGGGCTTTACCTCTAGGACAGGACACTAGACTACCACAGGGCTTTACCCCCTGGACAGGACACTAGACTACCACAGGGCTTTACCCCCTGGACAGGACACTAGACTACCACAGGGCTTTACCTCTAGGACAGGACACTAGACTACCACAGGGCTTTACCCCCTGGACAGGACACTAGACTTCCACAGGGCTTTACCCCCTGGACAGGACACTAGACTACCACAGGGCTTTACCCCCTGGACAGGACACTAGACTACCACAGGGCTTTACCTCTAGGACAGGACACTAGACTACCACAGGGCTTTACCCCCTGGACAGGACACTAGACTACCACAGGGCTTTACCTCTAGGACAGGACACTAGACTACCACAGGGCTTTACCCCCTGGACAGGACACTAGACTACCACAGGGCTTTACCCCCTGGACAGGACACTGGACTACCACAGGGCTTTACCTCTAGGACAGGACACTAGACTTCCACAGGGCTTTACCCCCTGGACAGGACACTAGACTACCACAGGGCTTTACCCCCTGGACAGGACACTAGACTACCACAGGGCTTTACCTCTAGGACAGGACACTAGACTTCCACAGGGCTTTACCCCCTGGACAGGACACTAGACTACCACAGGGCTTTACCCCCTGGACAGGACACTAGACTACCACAGGGCTTTACCTCTAGGACAGGACACTAGACTACCACAGGGCTTTACCCCCTGGACAGGACACTAGACTACCACAGGGCTTTACCCCCTGGACAGGACACTAGACTACCACAGGGCTTTACCCCCTGGACAGGACACTAGACTACCACAGGGCTTTACCCCTGGACGGGACACTAGACTACCACAGGGCTTTACCCCCTGGGCTTTACCCCCTGGACGGGACACTAGACTACCACAGGGCTTTTCCCCCTGGACGGGACACTAGACTACCACAGGGCTTTACCCCCTGGACGGGACACTAGACTACCACAGGGCTTTACCCCCTGGACGGGACACTAGACTATCACAGGGCTTTACCCCCTGGACAGGACACTAGACTATCACAGGGCTTTACCCACTGGACAGGACACTGGACTACCACAGGGCTTTACCCTTTACCCCCTGGACAGGACACTAGACTACCACAGGGCTTTACCCCTGGACAGGACACTAGACTACACAGGGCTTTACCTCTAGGACAGGACACTAGACTTCCACAGGGCTTTACCCCTGGACAGGACACTAGACTACCACAGGGCTTTACCCCTGGACAGGACACTAGACTACCACAGGGCTTTACCTCTAGGACAGGACACTAGACTACCACAGGGCTTTACCCCCTGGACAGGACACTAGACTACCACAGGGCTTTACCTCTAGGACAGGACACTAGACTACCACAGGGCTTTACCCCCTGGACAGGACACTAGACTACCACAGGGCTTTACCCCCTGGACAGGACACTAGACTACCACAGGGCTTTACCCCCTGGACAGGACACTAGACTACCACAGGGCTTTACCCCCTGGACAGGACACTAGACTACCACAGGGCTTTACCTCTAGGACAGGACACTAGACTACCACAGGGCTTTACCCCCTGGACAGGACACTAGACTACCACAGGGCTTTACCTCTAGGACAGGACACTAGACTACCACAGGGCTTTACCCCCTGGACAGGACACTAGACTACCACAGGGCTTTACCCCTGGACAGGACACTAGACTACCACAGGGCTTTACCTCCTGGACAGGACACTAGACTACCACAGGGCTTTACCCCCTGGACAGGACACTAGACTACCACAGGGCTTTACCCCCTGGACAGGACACTAGACTACCACAGGGCTTTACCCCCTGGACAGGACACTAGACTACCACAGGGCTTTACCTCTAGGACAGGACACTAGACTACCACAGGGCTTTACCCCCTGGACAGGACACTAGACTACCACAGGGCTTTACCCCCTGGACAGGACACTAGACTACCACAGGGCTTTACCCCCTGGACAGGACACTAGACTACCACAGGGCTTTACCCCCTGGACAGGACACTGGACTACCACAGGGCTTTACCTCTAGGGGCTTTACAGGACAGGACACTAGACTTCCACAGGGCTTTACCCCTGGACAGGACACTAGACTACCACAGGGCTTTACCCCTGGACAGGACACTAGACTACCACAGGGCTTTACCCCCTGGACAGGACACTAGACTACCACAGGGCTTTACCTCTAGGACAGGACACTAGACTACCACAGGGCTTTACCCCCTGGACAGGACACTAGACTACCACAGGGCTTTACCTCTAGGACAGGACACTAGACTTCCACAGGGCTTTACCCCCTGGACAGGACACTAGCCTACCACAGGGCTTTACCCCTGGACAGGACACTAGACTACCACAGGGCTTTACCTCTAGGACAGGACACTAGACTACCACAGGGCTTTACCCCTGGACAGGACACTAGACTACCACAGGGGCTTTACCCTGGACAGGACACTAGACTACCACAGGGCTTTACCCCTGGACAGGACACTAGACTACCACAGGGCTTTACCCCCTGGACAGGGACACTAGACTACCACAGGGCTTTACCCCTGGACGGGACACTAGACTACCACAGGGCTTTACCCCTGGACGGGACACTAGACTACCACAGGGCTTTACCCCTGGACGGGACACTAGACTACCACAGGGCTTTACCCCTGGACGGGACACTAGACTATCACAGGGCTTTACCCCTGGACAGGACACTAGACTATCACAGGGCTTTACCCCTGGACAGGACACTAGACTACCACAGGGCTTTACCTCTAGGACCTCTAGGACAGGACACTAGACTACCACAGGGCTTTACCCCTGGACAGGACACAGGGCTTTACCTCTAGACTACTACCACAGGGCTTTACCCCTAGGACAGGACACTAGACTACCACAGGGCTTTACCTCTAGGACAGGACACTAGACTACCACAGGGCTTTACCCCCTGGACAGGACACTAGACTACCACAGGGCTTTACCCCCTGGACAGGACACTAGACTACCACAGGGCTTTACCCCCTGGACAGGACACTAGACTACCACAGGGCTTTACCCCCTGGACAGGACACTAGACTACCACAGGGCTTTACCTCTAGGACAGGACACTAGACCACCACAGGGCTTTACCCCCTGGACGGGACACTAGACTACCTCAGGGCTTTACCCCCTGGACGGGACACTAGTCTACCACAGGGCTTTACCCCCTGGACAGGACACTGGACTACCACAGGGCTTTACCCCTAGGACAGGACACTAGACTACCACAGGGCTTTACCCCCTGGACAGGACACTAGACTACCACAGGGCTTTACCCCCTGGACAGGACACTAGACTACCACAGGGCTTTACCTCTAGGACAGGACACTAGACTACCACAGGGCTTTACCTCTAGGACAGGATACTAGACTACCACAGGGCTTTACCCCAAATCCACTCCTTGGCTGATTCGGGAGGCATCGGGTCGCGTTTCTTTGGTCTCACCTGAACCTATGTGTCTGTCCTCAGGTGAGTTACCTGGAGAAGAAGGTGACAGAGCTGGAGAATGACAGTCTGGCTAATGGAGACCTCAAGTGTAAACTCAAACAGGGCAACACACAGCTAGTACACAGGTGAGATATACTGTATACACACCAGACTTGGATTCAAATACTATAGTATGTCAAATATCTCAATTACTTTCACATCAATTTAAAGTAAGTATTCAGATATATTTTCAATATTGTAATATATACACTTGGAAAGTATTTGATAGAATTTTCAGATACTTATTTCAAATACTATTTTCAAATACCTGGGTTAAATGCATAGGAGTGTATTTAAGTCGGTGTATTTTAGTATTTGAAATACAATTTTGCAGACTATTTAGTTTTTTACAATAAGTATTCAAATACTCAAATAGAAGTACTTGTTTTGGGCTGTGTCTTTGAAAATGCAGTACTCAAATACACAGAAGTACTTTAAATATCAGATAACATGAGTGTAAACTTCAGAATAGAAAGACCGAACGAGATTCAATCAAAGACACGTCGTCGTTGACAAGTGACACTTGACATGTAAAGCTCATTTAGATATGAGATTAACAGCTGCAGTGTTTACCGTAACGTTCCATCTCTGCTAACGTCAAGGAAAATGTCCTTTTTAAAACGGTGCGTGGTTGATAGTGTCGACGACTTGCCTCTGATTGAATCACTGTTTTTTTTTAAAGACTTGTAATTGATATGGATTACACTTGTGTAATGACGATGTTGTGCGTCTCTCTGTCTCCCAGGGTTCATGAGCTGGAGGAGCAGCTGAAGGACCAGGAGGGCAGAGCAGATCAGACCCTGGAGGAAGAGACACATAGACACAGAGAGACCTACTGCAAGATGGAGAGAGACAAGAACACGGACATAGAGCTGCTCAGTAACAGGTACACACAACACACTCTTGAGTTTTTCTGGTACAACGGAACCAATGAAATAGTCCCAAAAGTCCAAGGGAAATGAAGCGCACCTTAGGACCACCTTAGTAACGCACAGGAACACCTTAGTAACGCACAGGAACACCTTAGTAACGCACAGGAACATCACCTTAGTAACGCACAGGAACACCACCTTAGTAAAGCATAGGAACACCACCTTAGTAATGCACAGGAACACCACCTTAGTAACGCACAGGAACACCACCTTAGTAACGCACAGGAACACCACCTTAGTAACGCACAGGAACACCACCTTAGTAACGCACAGGAACACCACCTTAGTAACGCACAGGAACACCACCTTAGTAACACGCACAGGAACACCACCTTAGTAACGCACAGGAACACCACCTTAGTAACGCACAGGAACATCATCTTAGTAACGCACAGGAACACCACCTTTAGTAACGCACAGGAACACCACCTTAGTAACGCACAGACCACCTTAGTAACGACACAGGACACCACCTTAGTAACGCACAGGAACACCTTTAGTAACGCACAGGAACACCTTTAGTAACGCACAGGAACACCACCTTAGTAACGCACAGGAACACCACCTTAGTAACGCACAGGAACACCACCTTAGTAACGCACAGGAACACCACCTTAGTAACGCACAGGAACACCACCTTAGTAACGCACAGGAACACCACCTTAGTAACGCACAGGAACACCACCTTAGTAACGCACAGGAACACCACCTTAGTAACGCACAGGAACACCACCTTAGTAACGCACAGGAACACCACCTTAGTAACGCACAGGAACACCACCTTAGTAACGCACAGGAACACCTTTAGTAACGCACAGGAACACCTTTAGTAACGCACAAGAACACCTTAGTAACGCACAGGAACACCTTAGTAACGCACAGGAACACCACCTTAGTAACGCACAGGAACACCTTTAGTAACGCACAGGAACACCTTTAGTAACGCACAGGAACACCTTAGTAACGCACAGGAACACCACCTTAGTAACGCATAGGAACACCTTTAGTAACGCACAGGAACACCTTTAGTAACGCACAAGAACACCTTTAGTAACGCACAGGAACACCTTAGTAACGCACAGGAACACCTTAGTAACGCACAGGAACACCTTAGTAATGCACAGGAACACCATTAATAACGCACAGGAACACCTTAGTAATGCACAGGAACACTTTTAGTAACGCACAGGAACACCTTAGTAACGCACAGGAACACTTTTAGTAACGCACAGGAACACCTTAGTAACGCACAGGAACACCTTAGTAACGCACAGGAACACCTTAGTAACGCACAGGAACACTTTTAGTAACGCACAGGAACACCTTAGTAATGCACAGGAACACTTTTAGTAACGCACAGGAACACCTTAGTAACGCACAGGAACACTTTTAGTAACGCACAGGAACACCTTAGTAACGCACAGGAACACCTTAGTAACGCACAGGAACACCTTAGTAATGCACAGGAACACCATTAATAACGCACAGGAACACCTTAGTAATGCACAGGAACACTTTTAGTAACGCACAGGAACACCTTAGTAACGCACAGGAACACTTTTAGTAACGCACAGGAACACCTTAGTAACGCACAGGAACACCTTAGTAACGCACAGGAACACTTTTAGTAACGCACAGGAACACCTTAGTAATGCACAGGAACACTTTTAGTAACGCACAGGAACACCTTAGTAACGCACAGGAACACTTTTAGTAACGCACAGGAACACCTTAGTAACGCACAGGAACACCTTAGTAATGCACAGGAACACCTTAGTAATGCACAGGAACACTTTTAGTAACGCACAGGAACACCTTAGTAATGCACAGGAACACCTTAGTAACGCACAGGAACACCTTAGTAACGCACAGGAACACCTTAGTAACGCGCAGGAACACGTTTAGTAACACACAGGAACACCTTAGTAACGCACAGGAACACCTTTAGTAATGCACAGGAACACCTTTAGTAATGCACAGGAACACTTTTAGTAACGCACAGGAACACTTTAGTAACGCACAGGAACACCTTAGTAACGCACAGGAACACCTTAGTAACGCACAGGAACACCTTAGTAACGCACAGGAACACCTTAGTAACGCACAGGAACACCTTAGTAACGCACAGGAACATCACCTTAGTAACGCACAGGAACACCACCTTAGTAACGCACAGGAACACCACCTTAGTAACGCACAGGAACACCACCTTAGTAACGCACAGGAACACCACCTTAGTAACGCACAGGAACACCACCTTAGTAACGCACAGGAACACCACCTTAGTAACGCACAGGAACACCTTTAGTAACGCACAGGAACACCTTAGTAACGCACAGGAACACCTTAGTAACGCACAGGAACACCACCTTAGTAACGCATAGGAACACCTTTAGTAACGCACAGGAACACCTTTAGTAACAGGAACACTTTTAGTAGGAACACCTTAGTAACGCACAGGAACACCACCTTTAGTAACGCACAGGAACACCTTTAGTAACGCACAGGAACACCTTTAGTAACGCACAAGAACACCTTTAGTAACGCACAGGAACACCTTAGTAACGCACAGGAACACCTTAGTAACGCACAGGAACACCTTAGTAACGCACAGGAACACTTTTAGTAACGCACAGGAACACCTTAGTAACGCACAGGAACACCTTAGTAACGCACAGGAACACTTTTAGTAACGCACAGGAACACCTTTAGTAATGCACAGGAACACCTTAGTAACGCACAGGAACACCTTAGTAACGCACAGGAACACTTTTAGTAACGCACAGGAACACCTTAGTAACGCACAGGAACACCTTAGTAACGCACAGGAACACCTTAGTAATGCACAGGAACACCATTAATAACGCACAGGAACACCTTAGTAATGCACAGGAACACTTTTAGTAACGCACAGGAACACCTTAGTAACGCACAGGAACACTTTAGTAACGCACAGGAACACCTTAGTAACGCACAGGAACACCTTAGTAACGCACAGGAACACTTTTAGTAACGCACAGGAACACCTTAGTAACGCACAGGAACACTTTTAGTAACGCACAGGAACACCTTAGTAACGCACAGGAACACTTTTAGTAACGCACAGGAACACCTTAGTAACGCACAGGAACACCTTAGTAATGCACAGGAACACTTTTAGTAACGCACAGGAACACCTTAGTAACGCACAGGAACACCTTAGTAACGCACAGGAACACCTTAGTAACGCGCAGGAACACGTTTAGTAACACACAGGAACACCTTAGTAACGCACAGGAACACCTTTAGTAATGCACAGGAACACTTTAGTAATGCACAGGAACACTTTAGTAATGCACAGGAACACCTTTAGTAATGCACAGGAACACTTTTAGTAATGCACAGGAACACTTTAGTAACGCACAGGAACACCTTTAGTAACGCACAGGAACACCTTAGTAACGCACAGGAACACCTTAGTAACGCACAGGAACACCTTAGTAACGAACAGCTGTAAATTGGTAATAGAAATGGTAGATATCTGGGTAACTGTTTTCTCTATAGAGTTCAGCAGCTGGAGGAGGAGAATGGGGAGATGAAACTGAACGTGTGTAAACTGAAGTCTCAGACTGAGAAACTAGACCAGGTGGGTGGTCATAAAGTCTGTCTGTCTGTCTGCCTGTCTGTCTGTCTGTCTGCCTGTCTGCCTGTCTGTCTGTCTATCTGCCTGTCTGTCTGCCTGTCTGTCAATGGATAACTCTCCCCCATCTCTCTCTCTCTCCCCCATCTCTCTCTCTCCCCCATCTCTCTCTCTCCCCATCTCTCTCTCTCTCCCCCCATCTCTCTCTCTCTCCCCCATCTCTCTCTCTCTCTCTCCCCCATCTCTCTCTCTCTCCCCATCTCTCTCTCTCTCCCTCTCCCTCTCTCTCTCTCTCTCTCTCCCATCTCCCATCTCTCTCTCTCCCCTCTCCCCCATCTCTCCTCTCCCCCCTCCCCCCTCTCTCCCTCTCTCCCCATCTCTCTCCCCTCTCTCCCATCTCTCTCCCTCTCTCTCCCCCCCATCTCTCCCCCATCTCTCTCTCTCCCCCATCTCCTCTCTCTCCCCCATCTCCCTCTCTCTCCTCCTCTCCCTCTCTCTCCCCTCTCCCTCTCTCCCCATCTCTCTCTCTCTTCCCTCTCTCCCCCTCTCCCTTTCTCCCCCTCTCCCTTTCTCCCCCTCTCCCTTTCTCCCCCTCTCCCTTTCTCTCCCCCTCCCCTCTCTCCCCCTCTCCCTCTCTCCCCCTCTCCCTCTCCCAGGAGAAGCAGCGTATGACAGACCGGTTGGAGGACACCAGTCTGAGGCTGAAGGATGAGATGGACCTCTACAGGAAGATGATGGACAAGCTGTGGCAGAACAGACATGAATTCCAGAAGGAGAGAGAGGCCATGCAAGAGGTACGGACACACACACACACACACACACAATATATATTTTCCTCCATTCGTTCCTATTGCACTCAACTGCTTTAGTGACCATATTCACCATTTTCTATATTTTAACTTCTAACCACCTAGGAAACTACATTGATGTGACAGACAAACTCTCCCTCTGTCCCTCCCTCCGTCCCTCCCTCCGTCCCTCCCTCTGTCCCTCCCTCCGTCCCTCCCTCTGTCCCTCCCTCCGTCCCTCCCTCTGTCCCTCCCTCCGTCCCTCCCTCTCTCCCCCTCCATCTCTCCCTCCATCTCTCCCTCCATCTCTCCCTCCATCTCTCCCTCCATCTCTCTCTCTCCCTCCCTCTCTCTCCCTCCATCTCTCCCCTTCCCTCCCTCTGTCCCTCCCTCTCCATCTCTCTCCCCTCCATCTCTCCCTCCATCTCTCCCTCCATCTCTCCCCTTCCCTCCCCATCCTCCCCTCCCTCCCCTGTCCCTCCCTCCCATCTCTCCCTCCATCTCTCCCTCCATCTCTCCCTCCATCTCTCCCTCCATCTCTCCCTCCATCTCTCCCTCCATCTCTCCCTCCATCTCTCCCTCCCTCTGTCCCCTTCCCTCCCTCTGTCCCCTTCCCTCCCTCTGTCCCTCCCTCTCCATCTCTCCCTCCATCTCTCCTTCCATCTCTCCCTCCCTCTCTCTCCCTCCCTCTCTCTCCCTCTCCCTCCCTCTCTCTCCCTCCCTCTCTCCCCTTCCCTCCCTCTGTCCCTCCCTCTCCATCTCTCCCCCCCCCCCCCCCTCCCTCCATCTTTGTAGTTGATAGAGGACCTGCGTCGGGAGTTGGAGCACCTGCAGCTGTTTAAGCTGGGTTCAGAGGCGGGGCAGGGGGCGGGGCTATCAGAATACAACGCCAAGACACGGGAAATAGAGATGGAGCATGAGGTCAAGAGACTGAAACAGGTGAGGCTCACACACACACACACACATAGACACACACACACACATAGACACACACACACACATAGACAGACACACACACACACAGACACACACACATAGACACACACACACACATAGACACACACACACACACACACACACACACACACACACATAGACACACACACACACATACACACACACACACACAGAACGTGTACACACACACACACACGCTGAACGTGTACACACATACACACACACACACAGAACGTGTACACACACACGCTGAACGTGTACACACACACACACACGCTGAACGTGTTCACACACACACACGCTGAACGTGTACACACACACACACGCTGAACGTGTACACACACACACACGCTGAACGTGTACACACACACACACGCTGAACGTGTTCACACACACACACACGCTGAACGTGTACACACACACACACGCTGAACGTGTACACACACACATGCTGAACGTGTACACACACACACACGCTGAACGTGTACACACACACACACACGCTGAACGTGTACACACACACGCTGAACGTGTACACACACACACACACGCTGAACGTGTTCACACACACACACACATGCTGAACGTATACACACACACGCTGAACGTGTACACACACACACATGCTGAACGTGTACACACACACACACACGCTGAACGTGTACACACACACACACGCACCCGCTGAACGTGTACACACACACACACACACGCTGAACGTGTACACACACACACACATGCTGAACGTGGACACACACACACACATGCTGAACGTGTACACACACACACACCTGCACACGCACCCGCTGAACGTGTACACACACACCTGCACACGCTGAACGTGTACACACACACACACACACACGCACCTGCTGAACGTGTACACACACGCACCCGCTGAACGTGTACACACACACACCCGCTGAACGTGTACACACACACACACACGCTGAACGTGTACACACACACACACGCTGAACGTGTACACACACACACACGCTGAACGTGTACACACACACACACGCTGAACGTGTACACACACACACACGCTGAACGTGTACACACACACACACGCTGAACGTGTACACACACACACACACACCCGCTGAACGTGTACACACACACATGCTGAACGTGTACACACACACACACATGCTGAACGTGTACACACACACACGCGCTGAACGTGTACACACACACACATGCTGAACGTGTACACACACACACGCGCTAAACGTGTACACACACACACACGCGCGCGCTGAACGTGTACACACACACACGCTGAACGTGTACACACACACACGCTGAACGTGTACACACACACACACGCTGAACGTGTACACACACACACACGTGTACACACACACATGCTGAACGTGTACACACACACACGCTGAACGTGTACACACACACGCTGAACGTGTACACACACACACACACGCTGAACGTGTTCACACACACACACACATGCTGAACGTATACACACACACGCTGAACGTGTACACACACACACACACATGCTGAACGTGTACACACACACACACACGCTGAACGTGTACACACACACACACGCACCCGCTGAACGTGTACACACACACACACACACGCTGAACGTGTACACACACACACACATGCTGAACGTGGACACACACACACACATGCTGAACGTGTACACACACACACACCTGCACACGCACCCGCTGAACGTGTACACACACACACCTGCACACGCTGAACGTGTACACACACACACACACACACGCACCTGCTGAACGTGTACACACACGCACCCGCTGAACGTGTACACACACACACACACCCGCTGAACGTGTACACACACACACACACGCTGAACGTGTACACACACACACGCTGAACGTGTACACACACACACACGCTGAACGTGTACACACACACACACACGCTGAACGTGTACACACACACACACGCTGAACGTGTACACACACACACACGCTGAACGTGTACACACACACACACGCTGAACGTGTACACACACACACACACACCCGCTGAACGTGTACACACACACATGCTGAACGTGTACACACACACACACATGCTGAACGTGTACACACACACACGCGCTGAACGTGTACACACACACACATGCTGAACGTGTACACACACACACGCGCTAAACGTGTACACACACACACGCGCTGAACGTGTACACACACACACGCTGAACGTGTACACACACACACGCTGAACGTGTACACACACACACGCTGAACGTGTACACACACACACACACGCTGAACGTGTACACACACACACACACATGCTGAACGTGTACACACACACACGCGCTGAACGTGTACACACACACGCGCGCTGAACGTGTACACACACACACGCTGAACGTGTACACACACACCCGCTGAACGTGTACACACACACACGCTGAACGTGTACACACACACACGCCGAACGTGTACACACACACACACACACACGCTGAACGTGTACACACACACACACACACGCTGAACGTGTACACACACACACACACGCTGAACGTGTACACACACACACACACACGCTGAATGTGTACACACACACACACACGCTGAACGTGTACACACACACACACACGCTGAACGTGTACACACACACACACGCTGAACGTGTACACACACACACGCTGAACGTGTACACACACACATGCTGAACGTGTACACACACAAAGAGACATACACAAAACCCAGACGAATTGAGGCTGTTCTGAGGGCAAAAGGAGGTGAAACTCAATATTAGGAAGGTGTTCAATATTAGAAACATTTTCTCAGAGTTTATATTCTAACTGCTCTTTCTCCTTCCTCTTCCTCTTCCCTCCCTCTCTCCACCCTCTTCCCTCCTTCCTCCCTCCCTTCCTCTCCCCACTCCCTCCCTCGCTCCCTCGCTCCACCCTCTTCCTTCCTTCCTCCCTCCCTCTCTCTCTCTCCACCCCCTCCCCCCTCTCCCTCTCTCTCCACCCTACAGGAGAACTTTAAGCTGCGGGACCAGAACGATGACCTGAACAGTCAGATCCTCAGTCTGAGTCTGTATGAAGCTAAGAACCTGTTTGCCTGCCACACCAAGGCCCAGTCACTGGCTGCTGAGATAGACAACGCTTCTAGGGACGAGGTGAGAGGGTCTGACTGTGGGGTAGAGTGGGGTAGGGTAGAGTGGAGTGGGTTAGAGTGGGGTAGGGTAGAGTGGAGTGGGTAGAGTGGGGTGGGGTAGAGTGGGGTAGGGTAGAGTGGGGTAGGGTAGAGTGGGGTAGGGTGGGTGGGGTGGAGTGGGGTAGGTGGGGTGGGTAGAGTGGGGTGGGTAGAGTGGAGTGGGGTAGAGTGGGGTGGGGTAGAGTGGGGTGGGGTAGGTGGGTGGGGTAGAGTGGGGTAGGGTAGAGTGGGGGGTAGGGTGGAGTGGGTGGGGTGGGGTAGGGGTGGGTGGAGGGGGTAGAGTGGGGTAGAGTGGAGTGGGGTAGAGTGGAGTGGGGTAGAGTGGAGTAGGGTAGAGTGGAGTGGGGTAGAGTGGGGTAGGGTAGAGTGGAGTGGGGTAGAGTGGGGTAGAGTGGGGTAGGGTGACATACAGAAATCAGCAGGAAAGGGGACGGTTGAGCTACAGGCTCATGTTAGTCACTTTGTGTCAAATGTCATTTTATTTGTTTAAAAAAATCTCTATCTTTTGATTGACATTCTCTCTCCCCCTTCCTACCCTTCCTACCTCCCTCCCTCCCTCCTGTCCTCCTCCCTCTCCCTCCTGTCCTCCCTCCCTCCCTCCTGTCCTCCTCTCTACCTCCCTCCCTCCTGTCCTCCTCTCTACCTCCCACCCTCCCTCTCCCTCTCCCCCTCCCCGTTCCCTCCCTCTCCCTCCTGTCCTCCTCCTCCTGTCCTCCTCTCCCTCCCTCCCTCTCTCCCCCTCCCCGTTCCCCCCTCCCCTCCTGTCCTCCTCCTCCCCCCTCCCTCCCTCCCTCTCCCTGTTCCCTCCCTCTCCCTCCTGTCCTCCTCCTCCTCCTTCGTCTCCTCTAGTTGGTGGATGCTCTGAAGGAGCAGGAGTGTGTTAACCTACGTCTCAGACAGTATATGGATAAAATCATCCTGGCCATTCTGGACCACAACCCCTCTATCCTGGAGATCAAGAGTAACAGTTAAACACACACTCACACACACACACACCATTCTGGACCACAACCCCTCTATCCTGGAGATCAAGAGTAACAGTTAAACACTCACACACACACACACACACACACACACCATTCTGGACCACAACCCCTCTATCCTGGAGATCAAGAGTAACAGTTAAACACACACTCACACACTCACACACACACACCATTCTGGACCACAACCCCTCTATCCTGGAGATCAAGAGTAACAGTTAAACACACACTCACACACTCACACTTCCACGCCTGGGGATGGGACAGAACTTAAAACAACAGACACTCAAAACAACTGACAGCTGTCTGTGGTTTACAGCTGAAACTCGCCGTCTACTCTATCTGTCAATCAACTGTTAGATGTCCCGCCTCCTTTATCTATCCCACCAATGATGAACTGTTATTATGTTGCCAAGAAGAGAAACTGTGGTACTGAATGACACTATCCGGAGACTAGCAGTATTATGATGGTGTTCACTTTATGATGACGATAATTATTCTAAGTTAGGTTGACACACACTCTCCCTCTGGGTTCACGACCTCCAGGATGACTGTCCACTAGCCTACAATGATGTCATCATTTATTACTGATTTAACAATGAGGAATATTTGCAAACCGGAGCGCGCCACTTTTGATTGGCTAACTGAGCTGTTCGATCACGTTCAAAAGTGGGTAAAGGTCGTAGGGTGAGCGGACGAGGAAGTGTAACAGATAGTGTGGGTAGGTTAAGACGAGGGATTTTAAGATTCCTTCGGGTTAAGGTCTGATAGCTTGGTAGAGATGGGAGTCGTTGGTCATATTATGGACGTTCGGATGTTTGATGCCGGGATACAGTAGCAATCAACCGTGAGGTGAGACTCACCCCTCCCTCCCTCCCCCCCCTGTGCAACGGGGACCAAGGGTGTCTCAATAGTCACCTCCTCTTCTTTGTCTTCTCTTTCATCTACACTGACAGGACAGGTGAAAGATGCCCCACTCAGATGTTTCCTTTCACCTGTCCTGTCTTCTCTGATCAGTTCAAATCAAGGAAAGGAAAGGAAAGGAAGGAGATGAGGCCACTTCAGACCACTGAGACTCACCCCTCCCTCCCCCTCCTGTCCTCCTCCCTCCCTCCCCCTCCTGTCCTCCTCCCTCCCTCCCTCCCCCTCCTGTCCTTTCTCCCTCCCTCCCCCTCCTGTCTTCCCTCCCTCCCTCTCCCTCCTGTCCTCCTCCCTCTCCCTCATGTCAATCAAGGAAAGGAAAGGAAAGTAAAGTAAGGAGATGAGGCCACTTCAGACCACTGAGACTCACCCCTTCCTCCCCTCCTGTCCTCCTCCCTCCCTCCCTCCCCCTCCTGTCCTCCTCCCTCCCTCCCTCCCCTCCTGTCCTCCCTCCCTCCCTCCCCCTCCTGTCCTCCCTCCCTCCCTCCTGTCCTCCTCCCTCCCTCCCTCTCCCTCCTGTCCTCCTCCCTCTCCCTCATGTCAATCAAGGAAAGGAAAGGAAAGGAAGGAGATGAGGCCACTATCAGACCACTGAGACTCACCCCAAGTTTAGTCTCCACGCTGATTCCTCTGGTCGGGAGGGACGTGAAGATTATACCTTCTGATTCTATGATCCAGTTCCTCTCTGGCCGTGAAGGTTATAACTTGTTATGAAGTGTCATGACCTGTCATAAGCATTTAAGACAGGCGTCATACTGGTGTCATAGCGTTGTTTATAGGCTTAAACGATGCATAGTGAACAAAGTGTTAATAATAATGATACCCTATTCCCTGTATAGCGCACTACTTTGGACCAGGGCCCAATGATACCCTATTCCCTATATAGCGCACTACTTTGGACCAGGGCCCAATGATACCCTATTCCCTATATAGTGCACTACTTTGGACCAGGGCCCAATGATACCCTGTTCCCTATATAGTGCACTACTTTGGACCAGGGCCCAATGATACCCTATTCCCTATATAGCGCACTACTTTGGACCAGGGCCCAATGATATTCCCTACTTTGGACCAGGGCCCAATGATACCCTATTCCCTATATAGTGCACTACTTTGGACCAGGGCCCAATGATACCCTATTCCCTATATAGTGCACTACTTTGGACCAGGGCCCAATGATACCCTATTCCCTATATAGTGCACTACATTGGACCAGGGCCCAATGATACCCTATTCCCTATATAGTGCACTACTTTGGACCAGGGCCCAATGATACCCTGTTCCCTGTATAGTGCACTACATTGGACCAGGGCCCAATGATACCCTGTTCCCTATATAGTGCACTACATTGGACCAGCGCCCAATGATACCCTATTCCCTATACAGTGCACTACATTGGACCAGCGCCCATAGGGATTAGGGTGCCATTGGGGATGCATAGACAGTGTAGGTAATACTAGGAGTATAACCAGCTTGTTGTGCTATGTAGTAGTGTATAACCACCGTGCACTGAGTTATGTGTTGCTGTAGAAGATGAGTGTAGTAGGTAAACACATTGTATTACGGTCCTCATGTAATTCTACACTGGAAACATAGGGTCCTGTTCATTAGGGATACATTGTTTTGAAACTGAGTCGAACGGTACAAGCACCTACCTGAACTTGTCCAATAAGAACAAATGTTTTCCGTTGCAACACGTTTTTGCTACGGTGTGCCCTAATAGTGAACACGACCCCACCCAGGACTTTGAAAAAGGCCAACGAGAGTTATCAAGGTGGTAGTTACTTAGGGGGAGAAACCTAACGTTCCACAGAAGTCAAAATGTTCACTCAGTCATGCCAAGATGAAAATGTTACCTAAGTGGAAGTTAGGATTTGCCTCTAAGAGAATAAGTCACATGAGTTGTTAGGACAATGTCTATAAAGGTTAAATGTTTATTTTTCATACAGATCTATAAAATGATAAACGTTGGGGACTCTAAGTTCGGACGGTCTTTTGATCAGACTGGAATGAGGGTAAGGAGATTGGGGGTGAGATCTGGTAGTCACTATAATCAATGAATCGCCACGACGATAATCCCTGGATCTAGGGTGTGTGTGTGGGGGGGGGGCTCATATATAGAGTGTATAGGTTCTGTAATACCTATAGATTGAGAGAGCTCTTTTCTGTGTATGTCATGATTGTACTGTGCCACCCATACACACACACCACAGTAGCTTGTTGAATCCACTGTACTGTAGATGGATAGATAGCCACGACTTCAGGTCATTGATTTCACCTCGTTAATAACTGTGTCTCTAAAGAAGAGTCTGTGTAGACAGTCGGTGTGATGTCACACTAACACTAGTTTTGCTTTGTTGCACAAATTATACTAATGAGCTGTTTTCTCATGGGTTTCTCATGGGTTCTCATGGGGTTTTCATGTTTTCTCATGGGTTTCTCATGGGTTCTCATGGGGTTTTCATGTTTTCTCATAGGTTTCTCATGGGTTCTCATGGGTTTTTCATGGGTTTTTCATGAGTTTCTCATGGGTTATCATGTTTTCTCATGGCTTCTCATGGGTTTCTCATGGGTTTCTCATGGGTTATCATGTTTTCTCATGGCTTCTCATGGGTTCTCATGGTTTTTCATGTTTTCTCATGGGTTTCTCATGTTTTCTCATGGGTTTCTCATGGGTTTCTCATGGGTTTCTCATGGGTTCTCATGGTTTCTCATGGTTTTTCATGGTTTTCTCATGGGTTTCTCATGTTTTCTCATGGGTTTCTCATGGTTTCTCATGGGTTTCTCATGGGTTCTCATGGGTTTCTCATGTTTTCTCATGTTTTCTCATGGGTTTTCTCATGTTTTCTCATGGGTTTTCTCATGGGTTTTTCATGGGTTTTATCATGGGTTTCTCATGGGTTTCTCATGGGTTTCTCATGGGTTTCTCATGTTTCTCATGGGTTTTTTATGGGTTTCTTCATGTTTTGTCATGGTTTCAGTTTTTCTTGTTTTTCTTTGTGCCTTTTGTAAATGAGCAATGAGGTGTCACCATTAGATTGAGGTTATTTTTCTCGTCATGTTTTTTTCAGTTTGTCCGTTGGTCATCGTGAGTGAGCTTTTTATATCACTTTGTTTTTCCAACACGTCGTCGTAGCATTATTCACACGTTGTAAAGTTTCTACAGGATCTAGTTACAGTTTGTATTGATGTGCCACTGACTCATCCAACCTAAACACTAGTATTTTATACAGTATTAAAAAAAGGAGTTCTATCCTAGAGATGATATTCTGTGTGACCTGGAAATGTATCGCACATGTTAATGACGTTGTCGTAGCGACTGTGTTTACTATAGGATGACGATCCTTGGACTGATAAACAACATCTATAGGCTGAGTCTGGAACTAGAGAATTAGAATCATTCTAATTCTGTGTGACTGAAAACAGTCAAGGCTTGAAAAAAATCCCATGGTTGAATACTGTGAATCTCTGGCCCTGATTTTGAGTACTTTAACAATGCATCCTACCATCATCTTCTCCTTGAGGTAATGTAATCACTGATTAGGAAGGGATTGGATTAAGTGAATGTTTACACCTGTCTTAACATTGTCAGATCAGTGATGGCTTCGAGGGAGGGAGGATGCATCTGTGAGGTATTTGAACAGGCTTTAGATCAGATCAGTGATGGCTTCGAGGGAGGGAGGATGCATCTGTGAGGTATTTGAACAGGCTTTAGATAGAGATATCGTGATGTGTTCACCTCACGCTAAAGATCGCTGATGTAGTTCTGCTCATGTACTGTAGGTCTGACACTGACTTATAGGATGTTGTACAAACTTGAAAATGTAAATAAAATGAATTTGCTTTGGCATGACCAAGGACTGAGTGGCTCTAGTGTGTTTTTTAATGACACTTTACAATGTCTTATTTAAGTGAAATGTAGGTCTGTTTTTATGAATGTTACATGTATACCGTTGGAAATGGTTTACGTAACAAGTCATGTACTTTGTCTCATTTCTAAATCAGCAGAGAATTAGTTCCTATAAAACTCATCAGCTGTTTTTACACAATATTACAATGTTTTATTTTATTAACCTTTTATTTAGACTAGGCAAGTCGGTTAAGAACAAATTCTTATTTTCAATGACGGCCTAGGAACAGTGGGTTTAACTGCCTTGTTCAGGGGCAGAACGACAGATTTGTACCTTGTCAGGGGTTTGAACTTGCAACCTTCCAGTTACTAGTCCAACTAGTCCAGTTACTAGTCCAACGCTCTAACCACTAGGCTACCCTGTCGCCCCTCTAACCACTAGGCTACCCTGTCGCCCCTCTAACCACTAGGCTACCCTGCCGCCCCTCTAACCACTAGGCTACCCTGCCGCCCCTCTAACCACTAGGCTACCACTAGGCTACGCTGCCGCCCCTCTAACCACTAGGCTACCCTGCCCACTCTAACCACTAGGCTACCCTGCCGCCCTACCTCTAACCACTAGGCTACCCTGCCGCCCCTCTAACCACTAGGCTACCCTGCCCCTCTAACCACTAGGCCCCTCTCTAACCACTAGGCTACCCTGCCGCCCCTCTAACCACTAGGCTGCCGCCCTCTAACCACTACCCTGCCGCCCCTCTAACCACTAGGCTACCCTGCCGCCCTAACCACTCTACCCTGCCGCCCTCTACCACTAACCACTAGGCTACCTGCCGCCCCTCTAACCACTAGGCTACCCTGTCGCCCCTCTAACCACTAGGCTACCTGCCGCCCCTCTAACCACTAGGCTACCCTGTCGCCCCTCTAACCACTAGGCTACCTGCCGCCCCTCTAACCACTAGGCTACCTGCCGCCCCTCTAACCACTAGGCTACCTGCCGCCCTCTAACCACTAGGCTACCTGCCGCCTAACCACTCTAACCACTAGGCTACCCTGTCGCCCTCTAACCACTAGGCTACCCTGTCCCCTCTAACCACTAGCCCCTCTAACCACTAGGCTACCTGCCGCCCCTCTAACCACTAGGCTACCCTGTCGCCCTCTAACCACTAGGCTACCTGCCCCCCTCTAACCACTAGGCTACCTGTCGCCCCTCTAACCACACTAGGCTAGGCCTCTAACCACTAGGCTACCCCCCTCTAACCACTAGGCTACCTAACCACTGGCTACCCTGCCCCCTCTAACCACTAGGCTACCCTGCCGCCCCTCTAACCACTAGGCTACCCTGCCGCCCTCTAACCACTAGGCTACCCTGTCGCCCCTCTAACCACTAGGCTGCCCTGCCGCCCTCTAACCACTGGGCTGCCCTGCCCCCCTCTAACCACTAGGGCTACCTGCCGCCCCTCTAACCACTAGGCTAACCTGCCGCCCCCCTCTAACCACTAGGCTACCTGGCTACCTGCCCCCCTCTAACCACTAGGCTACCCTGGCTACCTGCCCCCCTCTAACCACTAGGCTACCTCTAACCACTAGGCTACGCCCCTCTAACCACTAGGCTACCTGCCGCCCCTCTAACCACTAGGCTACCTGCCGCCCCTCTAACCACTAGGCTACCCTGCTACCTGCCCCTCTAACCACTAGGCTACCTGCCGCCCTCTAACCACTAGGCTACCTGCCGCCCCTCTAACCACTAGGCTACCTGCCCCCTCTAACCACTAGGCTACCTGCCGGCCCCTCTAACCACTAGGCTACCCTGCCGCCCCTCTAACCACTAGGCTACCTGCCGCCCTCTAACCACTAGGCTCTACCTGCTACCTGCCCCCCTCTAACCACTAGGCTACCTGCCGCCCCTCTAACCACTAGGCTACCCTGCTTCCCCTCTAACCACTAGGCTACCTGCCGCCCCTCTAACCACTAGGCTACCTGCCGCCCCTCTAACCACTAGGCTACCTGCCGCCCTCTAACCACCACTAGGCTACCTGCCGCCCCTCTAACCACTAGGCTACCTGCCGCCCCTCTAACCACTAGGCTACCTGCCGCCCCTCTAACCACTAGGCTACCTGCCGCCCCTCTAACCACTAGGCTACCTGTCGCCCCTCTAACCACTAGGCTACCTGCCGCCCTCTAACCACTAGGCTACCCTGCTTCCCCTGCCAGGGATCATCAGCTAGATTCAGACAGGGGGCTGGAACATACTAATCATGTGGACTACAAACTGACCACAAGAAGCCCAAACAGGTATAATACATGACTGAAACATAATCATTTCAAATCTTGCTTCTGTTTGTATTGGATCACACATCTCTCTATTATGCCTGGTAATACTATGGAACACATTTCCTCATTTAAAGTCACTTGGAGCTGATTTGCTGGTGTTTTTGCAGTCTTATGTCCAACAATATTAAATAAAAAAATTATCAGAAAACCACTCGCGAGCCAAATTCCGCCTCCAATTGGGGGAATGTAGGCCTACCCTGCCTACCCTGCACACCCTACACACCGTAAATAAACTGTCAATCAATTGTCTTCCTGAGAAACGCATGTCTGTTGGCCCCCCCTGCTGGATATCAGAGTCATTTACATGTCTGTTGTAATGCCATCCACAACCGCGTCGTGTTGCTGTCGGCATCATTCCGGCAGGGATAGTGGTAGCCTAGTGGTTAGAGCGTTGGACTAGTAACCGGAAGGTTGCGAGTTCAAACCCCGGAGCTGACAAGGTACAAATCTGTCGTTCTGCCCCTGAACAGGTTAACCCACTGTTCCTAGGCCGTCATTGAAAATATAAATTTGTTCTTAACTGACTTGCCTGGTTAAATAAAGGTCAAAAAAAAAAATTCCAACAGAATTATAATGATCGCGTCGGCAGCCAGCACTAAATCACAACATTGAATGGTGATGAGGGTTGCTAGCTGACTGTAAGCTATAACTTTAATGACAAGTTAATATCTTATCCTAGATTTGAATCATATAGCTACGATCATCACACTACTTTCCTCTGCACTTAATTGATTTTCACAGGTTGACATGCATTGAGTGTAAACTATATCTAGAATTTGTCAAGTGATTTTAGCGGGCTAACTTAACAAGCTAACATGGCTTGCTAACGAACCAAACCATGTGCCTGTGTGACTCACTGTCCAGCTATATTGTTTCAGACAGAACTTCAGGCCACTATTCAGTAGGCAAGCATCACCTACTTGATTAGCAATCATTAGCATACACCTGTGTGTGTGTGTGTGTGTGTGTGTGTGTTCCAAGGCCATGCCCATGGTGCTCTTCAGAACTTGGACACGCAACCCAATCTTCATCTACAAGGATGATGAAGATGATGGTAACCTGGAGATGGAGGAAAAGAAGAGAGAGGAGGGGGGTTACCAGGTCCCAGAATCAGCTGGTGGTCTCTGAAGAAGAGGAGGACTGGGAAGCAGAGATTAGCAACAGCAAACTATGTTATGGTGAGGATGTTACACACATACACTTTCAGTTTTGTCATTTGGCATATGAAGGGAATCACTTCAAACATAAAAACATCTTCCTCTTTCCTCCACCCCCCCCTCTCTCTTCCCTCCACCTCTCCCCCCCTTCCCTCCACCTCTCCCCCTTCCCTCCACCTCTCCCCTTCCCTCCACCCCCTCTTCCTTTCACCCCTCTTTCCTCCACCCCCTCTTTAATCCAACTCTCCCCCTCTCTCTCTTTCCTCCACCTCTCCTCCCCCCTGAATCCTCCACCAAATCTGTCATTCTGCCCCTGAACAAGGCAGTTAACCCACTGTTCCTAGACCAGTTAACCCACTGTTCCTAGACCAGTTAACCCACTGTTCTAGACCAGTTAACCCACTGTTTCTAGACCAGTTAACCCACTGTTCCTAGACCAGTTAACCCACTGTTCCTAGACCAGTTAACGCACTGTTCCTAGACCAGTTAACCCACTGTTCCCCGGTAGGCCGTCATTGTAAATAAGAATCTGTTCTTAAATGACTTGCCTAGTTAAATAAAGGTAAAATAAATGGAATACCATCCTAAATAAGTTCATGCTCTCTAACATGACCTATGGCGGGATCACATGTACCTTAAAGCTTCTGTGGATGTGCACTAGGGCTGGGAATTGTCAGGGACCTCACCACACCATATTGTCATGATACTTAGGTGCCGATACTATATGTGTTGAGACTCTCATGATTCTATGTGGATTGCTATTCGATTGGGATTTGATGTTCTAAACATGAGTCTGCTGTAAAGATATGAGAAAACACGTTTTGATCAGTCGTGGACATAAAAGTGCTGAAAACATTGTGTTTCTATTTAAAAAGAAGATGGAGAACAAGCTATGAAGGAAGAATCCTGGAGTTCTGGTCCAGGTACAGACAACTAGCTATGAAGGAGTTCTGGTCCAGGTACAGACAACTAGCTATGAAGGAAGAATCCTGGAGTTCTGGTCCAGGTACAGACAACTAGCTATGAAGGAAGAATCCTGGAGTTCTGGTCCAGGTACAGACAACTAGCTATGAAGGAGTTCTGGTCCAGGTACAGACAACTAGCTATGAAGGAGTTCTGGTCCAGGTACAGACAACTAGCTATGAAGGAAGAATCCTGGAGTTCTGGTGCAGGTACAGACAACTAGCTATGAAGGAGTTCTGGTCCAGGTACAGACAACTAGCTATGAAGGAGTTCTGGTTCTGGTCAGGTACAGACAACTAGAAGGAAGAATCTATGAAGGAAGTTCTGGTGCAGGTACAGACAACTAGCTATGAAGGAGTTCTGGTGCAGGTACAGACAACTAGCTATGAAGGAAGAATCCTGGAGTTCTGGTGCAGGTACAGACAACTAGCTATGAAGGAAGAATCCTGGAGTTCTGGTGCAGGTACAGACAACTAGCTATATGAAGGAGTTCTGGAGTTCTGGTGCAGGTACAGACAACTAGCTATGAAGGAAGAATCCTGGAGTTCTGGTGCAGGTACAGACAACTAGCTATGAAGGAAGAATCCTGGAGTTCTGGTCCAGGTACAGACAACTAGCTATGAAGGAGTAGGTACAGACAACTAGCTATGAAGGAGTTCTGGGAGTTCTGGTCAGGTACAGACAACTAGCTATGAAGGAGTTCTGGTCAGTTCTGGTCCAGTTCTGTACAGACAACTAGCTATGAAGGAGTTCTGGTCCAGGTACAGACAACTAGCTATGAAGGAGTTCTGGTCCAGGTACAGACAACTAGCTATGAAGGAAGAATCCTGGAGTTCTGGTGCAGGTACAGACAACTAGCTATGAAGGAAGTTCTGGTGCAGGTACAGACAACTAGCTATGAAGGAGTTCTGGTCCAGGTACAGACAACTAGCTATGAAGGAGTTCTGGTCCAGGTACAGACAGACAACTAGCTATGAAGGAGTTCTGGTCCAGGTACAGACAACTAGCTATGAAGGAGTTCTGGTGCAGGTACAGACAACTAGCTATGAAGGAGTTCTGGTCCAGACAACTACAGACAACTAGCTATGAAGGAGTTCTGGTCAGGTACAGACAACTAGACTATGAAGGAGTTCTGGTCCAGGTACAGACAACTAGCTATGAAGGAGTTCTGGTGCAGGTACAGACAACTAGCTATGAAGGAAGAATCCTAGTTCTGGTCAGGTACAGACAACTAGCTAGAAGGAGTTCTGGTCCAGGTACAGACAACTAGCTATGAAGGAGTTCTGGTCAGGTACAGACAACTAGCTATGAAGGAGTTTCTGGTCCAGGTACAGACAACTAGAAGGAAGAATTCTGGTCCAGGTACAGACAACTAGCTATGAAGAAGAAGGAAGAGTTCTGGTCCAGGTACAGACAACTAGCTATGAAGGAGTTCTGGAGTTCTGGTCCAGGTACAGACAACTAGTTCTGGTGCCAGGTACAGAAGGAAGAATCCTGGAGTTCTGGTCCAGGTACAGACAACTAGCTATGAAGGAGTTCTGGTCCAGGTACAGACAACTAGCTATGAAGGAGTTCTGGTCCAGGTACAGACAACTAGCTATGAAGGAAGAATCCTGGAGTTCTGGTGCAGGTACAGACAACTAGCTATGAAGGAAGAATCCTGGAGTTCTGGTCCAGGTACAGACAACTAGGTACAGACAACTAGCTGAAGGAGTTCTGGTGCAGGTACAGACAGAAGGTACAGACTGGTGCAGGTACAGACAACTATGTCAAAATGATGCGATACAATATATCGTCACAAAATAATATCCCGATATGTAACTAATGATTTCCCCCACCATCACTATTGTGCAGAGGAGTTTGCTCGGTCAGCCAACGGGGTGGTATATACATACAGTGGTGGCTGAGTATATTGGTCCCCTTTTCCTAAAGAATTCTCTATTTCTTGTCAAATAAATTGAAATAGTAGAAAACCTTTAATGTCCTTGTTATTGGATTGGCAACACTGGAGAACCCAAATGTAGTTTAATGTAGACAATAGAAACAAATGGCCACCCAGGAGTTTGTACATGTTTAGATACAGAGCCTTCAGGAAGTATTCACACCCCTGGACTTTATACACATTCTGTTGTGTTACAGCCTGCATTTAACATGGATTACATTTAGATGTTGTGTCACTATCCTACACACAATACACTATAATGACATCACAATACCCCATAATGACTTCACAATACCCCATAATGACATCACAATACCCCATAATGACATCACAATACCCCATAATGACATCACAATACCTCATAATGAATTCACAATACCCCATAATGACATCACAATACCCCATAATGACATCACAATACCCCATAATGACATCACAATACCCCATAATGTCAAAGTGGAGTTATGTTATTATAATTGTTTTACAAATTAATAAAAAATGAAAAGTCTAAAATCAATAATGATTCCAACCTTTTGTTATGGAAAAGCCTAAATAAGTTCAGGAGTAAAAATGTGCTTAACAAGTCACGTAATAAGTGGCATGGACTCACTCTGTGTGTTTTAACATGATTTTTAAACAACTACCCCATCTCTGTACCCCACACACACAATTATCTGTAAGGTCCCTCAGTCAAACAGTGAATTTCAAACACAAAGGTTTTCCAATGCTTCACAAAGAAAGGCTCCTATTGGTAGATGGGGGCTTAAAGCAGACATTGAATATCCCTTTAAGCATGGTGAAGTTATTAATTACACTTTGGATGGTGTATCAATGGCTGTGATAGGAGAACACTGAGGATGGATCAACAACATAGTAGTTACTCCACAATACTAACCTAAATGACAGAGTTTAATGGCTGTGATAGGAGAACACTGAGGATGGATCAACAACATTGTAGTTACTCTACAATACTAACCTAACTGACAGAGTTTAATGGCTGTGATAGGAGATAACTGAGGATGGATCAACAACATTATAGTTACTCCTCAATACTAACCTAATTGACAGAGTTTAATGGCTGTGATAGGAGAACACTGAGGATGGATCAACAACATTGTAGTTACTCCACAATACTAACCTAACTGACAGAGTTTAATGGCTGTGATAGGAGAACACTGAGGATGGATCAACAACATTGTAGTTACTCTACAATACTAACCTAACTGACAGATTTTAAAGAAGGAAGCCTGTACAGAATAAAAACATTCCAAAATGTGCATCCTGTTTGTAACCAGCCACTAAAGTAATACTGCCAAAAAAAATGTCAAATTGTATTTTAGTCCAGAATGCTTCCATTATGTTTGGGGCAAATCCAACACATCACTGAGTACCACTCTTCATATTTCCCAGCACGGCGGTGGCTGGCTGCATCGTCTTATCTGCAAGGACTAGGGAGCTTTTTAGGGATTAAAAAAATAATATAAATGAACCTTTATTTAACTAGACAAGTCAGTTAAGATCAAATTCTTATTTACAATGACGGCCTACCAGGGAATAGAGATAAGCATAGGAAAACTCCTAGAGGAAAACCTGGTTCAGTCTGCTTTCCAACAGACACTGGGAGATGAATTCACCTTTCAGCAGGACAGTAACCCAAAACACAAGGCCAAATATACACTGGAGTTGTTTACCAAGATGATATTGAATGTTCCTGGCCTTTTTTTTAAACTTAAATTGGCTTGAAAATCAATGGCAAAACAGGAAAATGGCTGTCTAGCAACTTGACAGAGCTTGAAGAAATGTTTCATAGAATAATGGGCACATATTGACCAATCCATTCTTCAAAACACCTTTAGCATCTTCAGATGTATTGGTGTCTTGCACAAACCCCCCAGCATTATCCAACCTCCCCCATGTTTTATTGTAGGGGGGGAAGGGATCATTATCCAACCTCCCCCATGTTTTATTGTAGGGAGGGAAGGGATCATTATCAACCTCCCCATGTTTTTATTGTAGGGAGGAAGGGTTCATTATCAACCTCCCCATGTTTTATTGTAGGGAGGGAAGGGTTCATTATCCAACCTCCCCCATGTTTTATTGTAGGGAGGGAAGGGTTCATTATCCAACCTCCCCCATGTTTTATTGTAGGGAGGGAAGGGTTCATTATCCAACCTCCCCCATGTTTTATTGTAGGGAGGGAAGGGTTCATTATCCAACCTCCCCCATGTTTTATTGTTGGGAGGGAAGGGATCATTATCCAACCTCCCCCATGTTTTATTGTTGGGAGGGAAGGGTTCATTATCCAACCTCCCCCATGTTTTATTGTTGGGAGGGAAGGGATCATTATCCAACCTCCCCCATGTTTTATTGTACAGAGGGTTCATTATCCAACCTCCCCCATGTTTGATTGTAGGGAGGGTTCATTATCCAACCTCCCCATGTTTGATTGTAGGGAGGGTTCATTATCCAACCTCCCCCATGTTTGATTGTAGGGAGGGAAGGGTTCATTATCCAACCTCCCCCATGTTTGATTGTAGGGAGGGTTCATTATCCAACCTCCCCCATGTTTGATTGTAGGGAGGGTTCATTATCCAACCTCCCCCATGTTTTATTGTAGGGAGGGTTCATTATCCAACCTCCCCCATGTTTGATTGTAGGGAGGGTTCATTATCCAACCTCCCCCATGTTTGATTGTAGGGAGGGTTCATTATCCAACCTCCTCCATGTTTGATTGTAGGGAGGGTTCATTATCCAACCTCCCCCATGTTTGATTGTAGGGAGGGTTCATTATCCAACCTCCTCCATGTTTGATTGTAGGGAGGGTTCATTATCCAACCTCCCTGTTTGAAGGGAACAGCTGATGTAATAGTTCTGTTCTAGAATGTGCTAAGTAGGGGTCTGTTTGAAGGGAACGGCTGATGTAATAGTTCTGTTCTAGAATGTGCTAAGTAGGGGTCTGTTTGAAGGGAACTGCTGATGTAATAGTTCTGTTCTAGAATGTGCTAAGTAGGGGTCTGTTTGAAGGGAACGGCTGATGTAATAGTTCTGTTCTAGAATGTGTTAAGTAGGGGTCTGTTTGAAGGAAACAGCTGATGTAATAGTTCTGTTCTAGAATGTGCTAAGTAGGGGTCTGTTTGAAGGGAACGGCTGATGTAATAGTTCTGTTCTAGAATGTGCTAAGTAGGGGTCTGTTTGAAGGGAACAGCTGATGTAATAGTTCTGTTCTAGAATGTGCTAAGTAGGGGTCTGTTTGAAGGGAAGCGGCTCATGTAATAGTTCTGTTCTAGAATGTGCTAAGTAGGGTCTGTTTGAAGGGGAGCGGCTGATGTAATAGTTCTGTTCTAGAATGTGCTAAGTAGGGGTCTGTTTTGAAGGGAACAGCTGATGCCAATAGTTCTGTTCTAGAATGTGCTAAGTAGGGTCTGTTTGAAGGAACGGCTCATGTAATAGTTCTGTTCTAGACTGTGCTAAGTAGGGGTCTGTTTGAAGGAACGGCTGATGTAATAGTTCTGTTCTAGAATGTGCTAAAGTAGGGAGTCTGTTTGAAGGGAACAGCTGATGTAATAATTCTGTTCTAGAATGTGTTAAGTAGGGGTCATTTGAAGGGAACAGCTGATGGTGGTTATTTGATGAGGTATAACACGATACCAGTTGTTGTTGTTGTTTGATCTCAGGTGCTTTATGAAGCATGTTTGTTGTGATTGGATGGATTTGAAAGATGCTTCCTGTATTCTAGATGTTGTTTGTGTATCAGTGAGGCCCTCTGTTACACGAGGAGCTGATGGGAAGACATTAAGTAGAGAATGGACCAGCATGCACCATGTCTAATATATTGATAGTATTAATGCTTCACCAATCAAGACTTCTGTTTTTTATGTAAATTTTTTGGATTCTATAATTTGTTCCCCTTGAAAGTCAAGAGTAGGTTGTGTATATCAATACAGAAAAACATCAGTATCTTATCAGCTTTCTGAACATACTTTCTGATATCCAGCATCTGCCTAAGAAACGTTTGATTTGTGTAATTATCTTCCCTAGATCTGAAATGTTAAATTACCAGTAGTATCCACCGGGGAGCGTCATTGGTCTTCCTCCTCACCAGGCTGTATCACCTGGATCATTACTGAACCAGAAGTCAGGTCTCGTTCATTCAAAAATCAATACAACCTTCAACCATGTTGTTTTCATATACTGCTGTTATACAGTGAGTCTATTATAGCCAGCTTGTGTAGTTGTGTTATTCATAGTCATGTATACACCATAAAATACACACTGTGCGTCATGTGTTTATCACAGGGTGTGTGTCCACGCACCAGCATCATTCCCTGCGTTGCTCTGATAAGCACACAGCACACAACAGGAATACTCACTTTATTCATAGGAATAAATCACATAGTCTATTCATCACGGCTGTGGTAATACATATCACATAGTCAGCCTGTGTTCATCACAGCTGTTTGAGGTGTCCCCTATATCAGCCTGTGTTCATGATCCCCTATATCAGCCTGTGTTCCCTGATGAGGTCCCTATATCAGCCTGTGTGTTCAGGTCTGATGATGTGTCCTATATATCAGCCTGTGTTCAGGTCTGATGAGTGTGTCCCCTATATCAGCCTGTTTTGGTCTGATGAGTGTGTCCCCTATATCAGCCTGTGTTCAGGTCTGATGAGGGGTGTGTCCCCTAAATCAGCCTGTGTTCTGTGTGTCCCTAAATCGGCCTGTGTTTCAGTCTAGATGAGTGTGTCCCTATATCAGCCTGTGTTCAGGTCTGATGTGTCCCTAAATCCGCCTGTTTTGAGGTGTCCCCTATATCAGCCTGTGTTCAGGTCCCCTATATCAGCCTGTGTTCAGGTCTGATTAGGTGTGTCCCCTATATCAGCCTGTGTTCAGGTCTGATGAGGTGTGTCCCCCTGTATCAGCCTGTTTTGAGGTGTGTCCCCTATATCAGCCTGTGTTCAGGTCTGTTGAGCCCCTGTATTCAGCCTGTTTTGAGTGTGTCCCCTAAATCAGCCTGTGTTCAGGTCTGAGTGTGTCCCCTATATATGTGTTCCAGGACTGTGAGGTGTGTCCCCTAAATCAGCCTGTGTTCAGGTCTAGA